>NW_005179328.1:0-59947 GCF_000350225.1 Chondrus crispus
CATCGTCATCCACATTGTCGTCATTCACGCATGCACCAACAACACCCGCCTCGACCTCACCGCCCTCTACAAGGCCTTCAAGTGCATCAAGGCAAAGTTCTGCAAACTCCGTGTCGCTTACGGTAAAATCGGCGCCGACATGCCTGGCGCCTCGTGGTCTACCATCGCCAAGGTCATCAACTCCGCCATGTACTGCTGCAACCACACCCTCGTCTACGAGAAGTGCCTGCCCCCCGAGCCGGAGCCGGAGCCATGCGAGCCGGAGCCCGAACCGGAGCCATGCGAGCCGGAGCCCGAGCCGTGCGAGCCGTGCGAGCCGTGCGAGCCGTGCGTGCCGTGCGAGCCGTGCGTGCCGTGCGAGCCGTGCGTGCCGTGCGAGCCATGCTGCAAGCCGTGTTGCGTACCCTGCGAGCCCGTGTGCCCACCGGTCCCCGTGTGCCCACCGGTCCCAGAGTGTCCCCCGGTCCCAGAGTGTCCCCCGGTCCCAGAGTGTCCTCCGGTCCCGACGTGCCCCACCATCCCAGAGTGCCCGCCGGCTCCCGTGTGCCCACCCCCACGACCTATCCCCGTCTGTCCCCCCACGAGGAAGAAGTGCTACAAGCCATGCAAGCCCAAGAAGGTCTGCAAGCCGAAGCCCTGTCCGACGACGGAGGTCTCCGAGAAGACCGAGGAGCCCGAGCCATGCCCGCCGTGCCCGGACCCGGAGCCGTGCCCGCCTTGTCCCCCCAAGCCGGTTTGCAAACCGGTTTGCAAACCAGTTTGCAAACCAGTTTGTCCTCCAAAGTGCGAGAACATTGTCAAGATTAACATTAATCAGGGATGCGGCCCGAGCAAGTGCGGCGTCAAGGATGTTGTCAAGATTAATATCAACCAGGACGGCTGTCACAAGAAGACCGTGTGCAAGCCGAAGTGCGTGTCTACGGCCCCGTCCTCCAAGGCCACTTCTCACCATACCGTCAAGTCAAGCACAAAGTGCGCGCCCTCCAGCCATAAACCCACGACGCACGTCGGTAGCAAGGCCACCAGCCACCGTTCCACAAAGGTTCCGTCCACCAAGCCCCAATCCAGGGTTTGCTCCTCAAAGGCCACAACCTGCGTCACCAGTAACAGGTCCTGCGTCTTCAGCTCCACCGACGCCTCGTCCACATGTTCTTGTGATTCATGCTGCTCCGCTGGCACGTCCTCCCACAATAACCTCTCGTGCGGACGAACGCTTTGCAAAGCCAAATCATGCACGAGGACCAAATCTTATGCCCTAAGCTCGAAGAAGTCCTCGAAGAAGTCGTCCTCCCATCCCGATCCTGACTGCTCCGAGTGCCAGGCCGGCTCAACTTCGTCATCGTGCCCCTGTTCGGTGTGCCAGAGTAGCTCCAAGTCTGGTTCTTGCACAAGCTCATGCTCTTCGTCGAGTGCTTGCTCGTGCTGCAAACCGAAGAGTACGCGTTCACCGTCCTCCCGCTATAGATCCTCCTCGTCCTCGTCCTACTCTTATGGACCAAGTAGCAAGAGATAACTTGTAGTCGATAAGGACTTCTAACCGTTCCACTTACTGTGAATCCGATACTCCGTGTAGGCCGTACAGTCGCAGCTTGATCGACAAGCGGACGGGTGACTGCCTAACCCCTCACAGCTCTATTCAGTCGAACAGATGTGGACTTTGGAAAAGAGAGCAGCGACAGGCGGAAAGAAAACAGCTAGGCCCCAGACCGGCTTGGCTGTCGCCATTTAGAGGTTACAAATTTAAGATTTTAGATGTTACACATTGGTTGTCTTCACCGGCTGCGAACTCACTTTTTTTGTATGCGTCGTACAGGAAAGATCGAATAACGATAGAGATTCTCAATCAAAGCCAGGTTATTGCATAAGAAATTTCAGTGCCCCCAGTTGCCACCCAGAGCTTTACTTTATCCATGCATTGAAGGAAGTTTTGATGTCTACGCGAACAAGCGAGGATGAATGGGTTGTTGGCAGTTATGGTGATGCAGACCATTACATGAGCAAATACTTTACATGTGGGAAAATAAGAACAGTGTCTATTCACGATAATTCATGATACGCTGCTCAGATGCTTGGAAGGGAAGGATGAGGAAAGAAAAAGATGAAGGGCAGCACACAACTCCAGGCCCATTAGAAGATGGCGGCGGAATGCCCCCGCGTGTGCCCTTGACCCCTACGAGTCGTTACGAGACCAGGAATGCTGTGTAGTCAATGTAAACGGAGGCCACGTTAGAGATACAATACAAGTAAAAGTACAAAAAAGCATCCTACGCGCACGTTCAGATCTCATGACTAATGTAGGCTAGGCTTTCTCCGGACTTTTGAAATCTCTATCCCGCCACGGTGAACTGATCACATGAGTTACTCACAGAACATTGAAGAGACTCGGCAATATCTTGCTGCATTGGATTGATGTTGCCCTCGAGGCCTCCAATCTTTGTGTCGTTCGCTTCATATGGTATCGCCAGAACCCGAGGACACGTTTGAGTTGCCATTTTCGTGGAGTCTTCCACACAGAAATCGTGCATGCTATCGCAAAAAGAGTTTGCAGCAGGGCTCAAGCCGCAGTCCGTCGTGGTCGTCGCCATGGTGGCCGGAGTGGGTGGACATCCGTTCTGGTCGTAATCCTCATCCATGACTGACGAATAGTCGGATTGGTCGCGATCCTCTGGTATATCTATTGGGCTTGGCACGTGCATGATGTGGTTTTGTCCGGAAGCCTGATGTGAATCTCCGCTGAACATGCTCGGTCCAGCCGTCCCATTCGTGACCTCCCAGCTGGAAATCTGCGCGTTCATCTGTCCGCCTAATGGCATCCGTGGTTGGGCAACCACGGGGCCATATGTGTACTGCTGTTGTTGAAGCTGAAGTTCAAGTTGACAATTGGAATTCCCTACTTGCTCCAGATGAGACATTGTTTTACGCAACTCTGCGGCCAAGACAACGGCATCCGCACTCCTCTTCTTGAGCTGCGACAGAAGCTCGTCCAATATGAACTCCTTCTTTGCTCGAGAAGCCTCCGCACTTGCCAAATTCGTAACGCGTCGAACCGTAGCGTCATCGAGCTTTGCTCCGTTTGCCGAGGCGCCAAAGCGCTTCAAGAGAGCTTCCCGACGAGATTCTTTCACAGAGGAATACTTTTTGTCTCCTAGTGCTTTCACGTACGACTCAACATCAACAGCTGATTGCGCTTCGACGCGTTGTAAGACGTCAAGCGCAGCAGGATGGAGCATCTGGATTGACGGGGAACCGCCAGTTTGGAAACCCTGTTGTCGAAAAGAATGTAGAGGTGTGTTGGGATCTGTTGGCGGGCTTTGGTACGCTGGATGCAGTACTGATGATGCTGGAGACGTTGGAATCGAAGGGGATAATGGGTAAGCTGATCGGAGAATAGATGTGGCTTGAGAAGTGGGAAGGGAAGATGGACCAGTGAACACCGGCTGAAGAACTGATGTGGCAGATGAGGGTGGCATTGAACGATTCGAATAGGGAGGCTGCATTACGAAAACGGTCTTGTTGAAGATGAGATGTTCTCTTCTGCGATAACAACAGCAGCTTCCAAAACAAAAAAATTGACAAGGTTTGCAGAGACCAGGTGAGGGAAACAGGTTCTTTTAACTCTAGCTTTGTATCAGCCACGCGTATCGCCTTCGCTTTTATTCGCTCATAATAACATCGAAGGATGAGCAAAGGCTGCCTTTTATAGCGTTCGTTGGGGTTCGAAAAACGTTGCGAAACAGTGCTCAACTGCTTCCCCGACATAAAAAATAAACGATTTCCTCTCAACCTATCACAAATGACACGCTTATTGATTAAAGCCCGCGATTTCTATTGGCCTTACGCGCAGCAAGTGGCGTTTGTTGAAGGCTAAGAGGCCAGATGAACTTCAAAAGAGATTCAAGAAAACTGTCACGAGGACTTCCGAAGCGGAGCATTTGCGATTTCCAGTTTTCATAAACAAACATAGGGCTAGATCGACTCCCCTCTATTAGAACGTCCTCTCTTTAAAAATGGGATCGTAAAATGCAAAAGGTTAATCATCACCAAGAGTGATTTAAACGAAATGGCGTTTCCCTTCGAACATATTCCTCGGATACATCTACCACTTTGTCTGGGTCGTTCTAGAGGCTCGTATTTGATGTGAATTGCACGAACTCATTTCATACATGTGTAACTTTCATGTATAGATGATGAGTGACGTTATGGGGAATGCAGCATGACAACTCTCCTGAGACATATCTGTCACAAGGAAGGACAAACCTGAGTGTCTTGCTTTACCAAACTAACCTTGGGAGCCTACAGGCTCCCAAGGTTATAGTGCGTATACTGTCTTTTTCACCGCAGTGGCTGAGGGGGGCACTTTCTTTCTTCGTCAAGAATGCTTTTCCACCGATACTGAGTGTTAGATAGAGATGTGGACTTCGGTCTATTAAGACAGTTTTATTCCAGTGACCAGGCTTCTTTTGAATCACAAACGTACAACAGCTCATCACAACACAATTGGTCATTTTATCTACCTCAGCCGTATTCTCTCAAGGGCCATCCCACTGAGAGATATCCATAGATGTAATAGCGAGACTTGCGTCTTTCACAAAGCGTGAGAAATGAGTTTAGTTGCGTCAGCATTTGTGTATGATGCTCTGCCACTCTAGCGTGACGAGTACCGACCCAGGTTGGGCCAGAGCGATCGCCGTGAGATGAAAACGAGACTATGGAAATCTGGAGAAGAAAAATATGTGAAATGGTGAAAGACCTAAATGAGATGCCATAAATTTCTTTCAGGGCTGAATAGGAAGAGATCAGAACTTCTTCCATGGTATCTGCTTCTCGCTTGTTTGCGTCAGTCCGGTCTTATGGTTTAAGGAGCATGTCTAGTTCTTTTTGTCAATGAGCAGTCTCGAGGAGGCGTGCAGCATCGGACGCCCTTCCCTGCCTTCCCAAACAAGCAGGTCTACAGACTGGTTCTGGGCATGAGCCGCATGCTCCGTGCGCCATACACCCTCACACGTCGCATGTTCTTGAGATGTTTCGGGAACAAGGGCAACGCTATTGGCTGGAATGTCAAAGGAGCACGACAGTAACGCTGATTGAGTCGATAAATTAACTTTGTTGTTGATTATACAAGATTTTGTACCTCTCTGTATTGCGCATATGTGCACCTCGCTTTTCTCTACCTCAAACTCAAGGCTGAAAGACAAAAATGCTCATTGCTGGCCACACTCTTCTTATGTCCCAAACTCATTGCCCAATGCAGCATCCCAGTTTTGGATCGGCCCTGTGGGTCAGCTTGAGGTGCCCCCTTCCTTTGGTAATTCTTTGTCACGTTAAGGCCATGGAGAAACTATTTTTGTTCTCTTCAGCAGTCTCAGTCCTTGATTTCAGATTCAGATGTGAGCTTTTGTCATCTTAGTTTCGAGCATGTTGTAGGCCCAATGAACAACTGCTTTCACCCTATCGCCCTCTCGAGTTGGACACGTCCAAGCCCTTGCTGACTCTAGGAAACAATCGGTTGATAAAACTCTTGAATCTTTGCCCCGAAAAATAACTGTTCTATGCGTGAAAAAAGATACTCCAACACTCATGTCTGTCTTGACTCCTTGCCCCTCGCGCGAGCAGATCAATCCCAACACTCTGGCATTTTACAAACTCGCCTGTCTAGACGCACAGCTGGTCACCCCATTGTGTCCTACCGCTTCTAGGGGATTGCTTGCGGGCATGAATACATTTGTAGAGTCGTCATCGTTTTATTTAGTCGCATCTGAAAAACTTCTGCTAGCGCTATGGGCCCCTCATTTTAAGATCCTCAATTACCTATATCAAATATGGATCGTTTGGCTTATTCTTCTTCCTTACAAAAGCGAGTGGAGATTACAGGTTTCTGAGTGTCAAGGGTGGGCTTGTATTGCTGAAAGATGATTTGACAGACGAGCAACTTTATCTGCCATTCATGGAAGAATAACAGAGATTGTATTTGATTCATTCAATGTGCTGTCCATAGTCTTATTCTTTGCTATACGAAGAGCGAAACTTATGGGTTTACCAATAAAATAGATTCAATTTGTATGCGAACCTATTGTAAGCAGATGGAAAGGTAAAGCTATTTCTTTGAACAGAAAGTATGTCCCGAAATGGCAATTGTACCATTGGGCATTCTCCACACCGACTATAAATGTATTTGCATACTTTTACCTCAAGAGAAATAACATACCGCAGGTATGAATCATCGTTTTGTAAGAAAGCCTTTGGAGGTAATAAAATACAAGGGGATATTTGTGGTTCCTTCGAGATGGTGCCCCAGGCAGTGTCGGTCGCCGGCAGAAGAGGTGGTCAACGTATACAGGTTACACTTGATTGTATAGAAACTGTGGAAGAAAGCCGCGCACAGCTCGGAGGGAAGCAGCACATAGAGATCGAATCACTAGTAGATGAACTTGCATTAATAAGCCTTCACTGCGGAGCATTTGCTCGTTTGTGCCATGCATGTCCTGCTTCGAACGAGCGAGCCCCCCTTCCTCCGTCCTTCAATCACCGTCAAAGGCACTAGAGTCGCGTCCCACATCTTCCCCCAGCTACTCACAACGTCAGTAGTAAAAACAAGGGACACACTTCGGATCACATTTGACGCTGTTTTCAGAGTAATTTTTTATGATTGCCGATTGACTGAATCATACCATCCGCTATCTGTCCTTAGATGCTTGCTGCTCCATCGATTAGACTATATACTCTTTGTTCTATCATCTCGCACATCGAAGCAATGTTTCTCTGCCGAAATACGCATGTCTACATGCAGCACCAATATTACTTGTTTCGAATTCAACAGTTGAAGAAAACTGGAAGACAATAATCCACAGAAGCAAGTAAGTAGCCAAGTCTCGATCTTGCAGCACATTTTCCCTTCTATCTGAACAACATCTCAAGCAAGTTACTACCATGACGGATATCACAAAGCGATTATTCGTACCAATGACAATCGGCCGTAAAAACCAAACTAGAAAGTCTCATAAAAAAACACAGATTAGCTCTGTAGCATGAAAGTGGGGTACAGCTGGTAGGTCGATCGTGAAGTTTCTGACTGGTCAGGGGCCCAACAGCGAATTGCATTGGGCATGAGAGGTGATGCTAGGACGCGAGGGGAACAAGACTGAACAAATTGGGAAATGTCTCCCATGCCGTGCCAGGAGAGCACTATTTCTTGAAGGGGTCGCAAAAGTCAAAACTCAGATCAAACGTGCTGGGCTGTGTTCCTGACTGACTAACTGGTTGAATGGAAAATGCACACTAGTATATGACATGCAGAGCGCCCCATGGCTTTGTGGAGAAAGTAATTCCGGACTCAGTGTACAAATCTTGATTTCCACGCAGGTCAAACGGGCTTTTCGTATCAATGCAGCGAGGGAAAGGTTTTGGTTCACTCTTAAGACTTTACGAAGATGATTCGAATCCAATATAATGAGATGAAGTTGTGCTCAACACAAAGAGAAGTATGGCCTCGGACGTTTTATGGAGATTTGGAACTGACGCTGAATACGAATATGTGCTTTGCAACTGGCAATCCTGATGTAATACGGATTGGATGAAGAGGCTCAGTCTGACTAGAGTGAAGCTTAAGCGGTAGATGTGGTTATTCTAGGTTATTGGGCATCATTTGAAATCTCTATGGACATCTAAGTGAATGCTTGAAGGAATCATGGCCGATTCAAATCGCCATGTCTCCCGAAGAAGACAAAAATGTCTGCATTCTGTGGTAGCTGACTCGGAAAAGTGGCAAAGAGAATGGTGTGTTCCCTTTTTAGGCTGCCGCTCAAATGCGATAGGTGATTTTTAACGGACCGTCTGTATGTGACAAGAAATGTTGATGCAGGCGGACGCAGCGAAAGCGGGGAACCTACGGTCGAACAAACCTGAGTAGCAGGTTCCGACGTACCCGAAGGGCAACTGGAGATAGTAAAAGTACCGTAGTTGACCTCATCAAGTAAAAAAAAAAGACATCAGTGTCACAGCATTGGTCGCGAAGGACTCCGTATCGTGCTGGAGTGACCATAATTCGAGAGTAATGCTGAAAGTATTTCCTAACTTCCATAAATTTCCATATTTGTTTTCTAGACGGTATAGGCAACACAACTCAGGACAGCATGGAGGGCAGTATCTCAACGACGTTCACAGGAAAAGAGTTGCAGGTATATGAAAAAGAAGACAAGGAAGCAATTCAAGACTTCAAATGAATCATATTTCTGGATGAGTACAAACGACATGCAGCAAATCTCAGAAGAATCTTACCAGGAGACGTCGATCTTTAAAAAAGGAAAGAGCAAACCGTTTCTTACCAAAACGCAACTGCAGGCGAAAGAATTTCGCTTCAGTTGCAGACCCGAAACTGCACGGACGGACGTCCCCATTTTCCATCAGAGATTTCTACCACGACACGTTGCGTTTCTAAATAACCCACCACGCGCCCTGTTTCCCGGGGCCGAAGACAAAAGCGAAGATGCGCTCCACAGTGAAACAATAAGTTGTAGCTGTAAATCGGATGTACTCACCTCCAAGATTATTCTCAAGCTGAATCGACTACGGATGTCATTGAGTTTCAACCCTTCTTGGGTTGTGGGATTACACTGCATTCCAGATCTTCCTAGCTTCTCTCTCTTCCTCTTTCTAGGTTTTGTACCGTCCGCCCTAAATACTTCTCTCTGAGAATGGAGAGAATAAGTTTCATGTAAATGAATCTGGTTTCAGGGTGAAATTATGAGTTCATCAATGGAAGATGCGATAAGCGAGGGAGAAGGACAAGTGAAGGAAGGGAGTGAACACGAACAGAAGAAAGCAGAGTGGAGCAGGTATCGTTGCTCTGATGGTTTACTGAGCAGCAGGTATTGTTGTGTTGCCCATGTCTCAGAGGAAAGAGAACAAGGGCGCTTAAGTAGGCAACAGAGAGTGGCAAACCGTGAGCTGAACAGTGAACGCGCTGAGAAGGGAGGAACAGTATAGGTAGCATAGAGAACGATAGAAGAGCACAGAGGTGGGCAGAAGCGGTGAACCAGTGCAACCTAGGCGACACAGTATGAGGACTAAATAGCTTGACACACTTGGGTAGCACATGAATCAAATCGGGTGGCTCAATAGACCACATGGTATCAGGGTGTAGTACCAACTTAGGTGGCGACTGTCCTACTAGGACTGAGTGCACAGATCAGGATTCACACTCATTCTCTTTCAGGGTGAGGTTAACCGAGGAATTGCTCACTGTCACGGTGCTGAGTAGTAGAGAAATCGACTGGAATCTTTCCAGAAAACATGACAAGTTGAAGTGTCTGACGAAGAGGGCTGTCAGGTTTAGTCAATGCATCCGATGGATTGACGCTTCCAGGTATCCAAATCATTCTAGAGATCTTCTGAGTTTCGAATTCGTATCGAATGGGGCTGACATCAGCTCGAATGGATTTATCTGTAGCCCCAAGGCAGGTGGACAGAGAGTCGTAGAGGTCTTTCGAGTCGACAATCACAACCCAGTCCATCGCAATATCTAGCAGCTCTTGATAAGCTCGAGCAAGAACCTTTCCTTCGTCGACAGCAGACCCAGCAGCCAATGTCTCGGCTGCGCCGACCGACTTAGTTGGACGCTTGGATTTTTGAACTCAGAGTTTCCGAAAGCCGGATCATAGAGGACGGTCTGTGGCACCCAGAAAGGAGTGATACAGTGTGATTCAAAAGCAGCAATTGCCGAATTCATGGCAGTATCGGAAACCACACAGCCTGAGGAGTAGCGAGAAGTAGAGTCCATGCAGTGAAACACTTTTTTTTGATCAATGAACAAGTGATCGATGCAGACAACTTGGTTGAACTCGCGTGACATGGCACTGAGCGAAACGGAGCGCTCGCCCTTCGGTTCTTGTACTGCCGTGCTTTGTTATGGGCCCAGTAGACCACATGATATCAGGGTGTAGTATCAACTTAGGTCGCGACTGTCCGACTAGGACTGAGTGCACAGATCAGGATTCACATCATCTAGATCTAGATGCACTAGTGTCTCCAGTGTGTATCGGACCGTTAGTCCTCATATGAGGGGAAAGGTTTTTTTTCTGGACAATGCAAAGCGCGATTTATCGAAAGACAGGAGCACTCTAGAGGTGCGATGTTGTACGATGGCATCACGGACGCTCCTGGTCAGGTGATCTATTGTAGAGTGAATCTCTGATTCAATGCTGTATAGATCGTACGGGTTGGTAAGAAAGGAGGAAAGGAGGAAGCTAGTGTGGCCAGCAACAGCATGTCCGGCTCGGTCGAGTCGGTGCGACACGGTGGTCGAAGTGCTGGGACCGTGGGGTTCCAGAACTGGGCGGTGGTTGTTGTTTTGATGCGTCTCTTGGTCCGGTCCTCCTCGGGTTCAGAGGCCGGACCTTTTATTCGGAAAAACGTACTACCGCTACGAAAGGGTCGGGTGCGCGGAAGTGTGCACCCGTATCAGAGAATTGGACACCTACTCTGTGTGGGCGCGCGCGCCCGGAGTAGGTGGTATTTACATGTGCCAAGCACAAGGGCGCACTGTAGGGCACGAATTTGGCAACCCAATGTAGGTCACCGTCTTGTACGGAGTGCCAGCGTGCCACACTAGAGAAGACCAAATGTCGGGGACTTTAGTGTCGCAGTTGGGACAGAGTACAGCGAAAGACTGTCAGTTGGGAACAGACAGTACTCGAACTGTAGTGCTCCAGTACTTTGCCACCCCTGCGACTACCGCGCATTGAGAAGTCTCGGCCAAGACGATCACGAATAAACAACTGAAGCTTTACTGCTATATTGGCGGAGCCCCCCTGCGCGGACTCCGTACCTAAGTCTTCACCCGATTCGCGTTCCGAGCTAGGAACGACTCAGGCTCCAGTGCGCCTGCGACAGAATCAGACCTGACTCAAGAAGGAAAAACCTGGTCATAGAGGTTTTCCGACACGATTATCTTCTGTGTGTTTTTTGCAATTACAGACTATACGCTTGCGTTTGTGAGAAATAAATATGAGCAACTCTTCAGCAATTGGTTGCTGAAGAGTTAGACGGAAATTGATAAACTCACGAAAAATTTCCTCGTATACAAACGCCAGCCTCAGGAGTATGACAGGAGTAATACACAGCAGGCATTAACACTTGATCGCCCGCACGAGTCGATGCCAGTCACAATCACCAACCACATGGTGACACAAGCAGATTTTACTCTAGCGGCGTGCCGTAGTAGAACTTTATCTCTGTCTGTGACTACAGATGGTATTTGGAGGCGGCGCAGGGCAGCTTCGCGATCGGCATTTTCATCTTCTGCCGTTTTGATGCATCTCGCCGGACTGCGAGAAAACGAAGTAATCGAAGAACAACGCATTTTGTCTCGTCACAATCGAATCTCCCTCGCCGATTTTTCGTTCAACTGCAACGCATTCGGAGACAAGGACTGTCTTTTATTCTTTCGGTTCAAAAAAACGATGTGCTGAGAATGGTAGCAGCAATTGCATGGCCTACCGAAAAGCTTCGTATTGCACGAAATCGCTATGCTGTGACAACCATTTTTGCAACTTGTGTTGTTTTGCGACGTGTTTCATCCGCATGCCGTTGGACAGGTCTGGAGGAGCTTTTCGGAAAAAGACAGCCTCACCTCTCCGAGATATATTGGGAGGCTCTTGAACATATGTGGCAGACACATCAAAATGTTTTCAGTTCTATTTCAGGGTCTTTGTTACAACCAAGAGCGTCCATTTATGCCGACGCGATCCATAAGAAGGGCATGGCCTTGCAAAATTGTATTGGAATTATTGATGGAACCGTTATTGGTATTGCCCGTCCGAAGGGCCATAAAAGGCAGCGCGTGGTATACAACGGCCATAAACGCAAGCACGCTCTTAAGTACCAAGCCGTCACCACGCCGGACGGCTTGATACTACACGCAGCTGGGCCAATTGAAGGGAGAAGGCATGATTGGACTTTGTACGTACGAAGCGGCCTTGATGAGGTGCTCCCAGGTTTGTTGGATTTTGACGGTTTGCGGTACTGCTTTGACGGTGACTCAGAGTACAACAGACGGTGGTTTATGGAGGTGCCTTTTCAAGGAAGTATTTTGACCGCTGCGCAAAGTTCTTTTAACGGAGCAGTGTCTGCGGTACGCATCACTGTCGAGTGGATCTTTAAATAAGTGAAGATGCAATTTACTGTAGTAGACTACAAACGCAAAATGAAGCTCTTAGAAAGCCCAGTTGGGTTGCTGTTTCTATATCGCAGGTTCCTTACTAACTGCGGGAACTGTGTCTACCCCAACCAGATCGCACAATACTTTGACTGTGCGGTCCGGACCGTCGAGGAGTATCTAGACATGCACACAGATACCCAATAAATATGGCTTCGAGCGGAGGCTTCAAGGACAAATACGCATCATAAAGCACTGTTACACACAATTATGTGTGTTGCATCCGTGCATGCGTCTTTTTATGCCCTTAACTTCGTCGAACGTATCGTGGCGATCGACTGCCCCCTCATAGTCTTTCCACGTCACTTTTCAACTCTTGACTTGATCATCTATCAGCGAACGCACTTCTAAGAACTCTGTTGTTGCTGATCATCCTTGCACCCGTGCCAGCCCGGGCGCCTCGCGCGGGCACCCTTCCATCTTGACGGCCTGAATCGTCCAAACCGCCCTCTTGGGCTTCGAATCCGTTCTCCTCTTCACGCACACCCTGGCCCTCTCCCCGCAATGACCCCCCTCCTCACCGCAACATTCTCGTCACCGCAAAATCCTGCTCACCGCAACATCTGCCGCACCTCCCCCTCGGTCACCAACTCCCTCGACCGCGAGTTGCAGCTCGCCTTGCGCCGCCGCCCCGCTCCATCAAGCGAGTCCCCACCGTCGAGCTCCTCCAGCAAACAAATCCGCCGCTCCGGCTCCCTGCGCACCCCCTTTTTCACCCGCTTCCGCCCCAGCTTCTCCCGCTTCTCCTTCCGCGCGTCCAACGCTAGATTGCCCCGATCCAATCCCCATATGTCATCCTGCACCTCGTCTGCACGGCTAAAGTGCACCGTCTCCGACTTCGGCGTCGCCTACCCAGGCCCCACTCTCCCGCCGCTGCCGTCCCCGTTCAGTCGCTCCTGCGCCCGCCCCGGAACCAGAAACCACGACGTACAGCGAGCCGATGAGCGTCATGGCCGCAGGCGAGCGCCGCAGCGGGGCAGGGGTGTCGTAGCGGGCGGCGCAGGCGTCGAGGGGGATTGGGTACTCGGCGAGGTGGGAGGCGAGGGGGCGGATGCTTGTGGTGCGAGATTAGACGGTGGGGTACTTGGCGCACGATGCGGACGTCGTGATGGGCTCGGTGCTCGGCGTGCGCCGTGACACGGAAGTGGGCGTTGAGGGCGGCCTGGGAGAGCGAAAAGGCCGGGGCGAAGGGCAGGAGGGCGCGGGAGAGGGCGTAGGAGCAGGCGAAGCACCAGTCAGACGGGAGGGAGAGGTTTGCGCGGGTGAGGTGGGCGTGCAGGAAGGCGGCGTCGAACGGGCTGTTGTGGGCGACGAGGAGCGGGGTCCGGCCGGGCGGGGTCACCGACTCGATGAAGGAGCGCAGTGCGGGGACGACGTCGTTGAAGGGAGGGACGAACGCAACCGGAGATGGCAGGGGCGGATGTAGGTGCAAAAGTGCGAGGGCGGAGGGCTTGGCGGGGGAATCATGCTCCAGAACGGCTAGCGCGGAGAGGGAGGAGGAGTCCGGGGAGAGGCCGGTGGTGCCGGTGTCGAAGAAGGAGACCTTATAGGTCGGGGAGCGGGGGGTGGACGACGGAGCTGTCGTCCGTGTGCAGCGCGGGGAAGGGGGCGGCGGGTCGAGCAAAGTGAGGGCCGTTCCTAACGACGAGCACGGTGTGCTAGCACGCACGCACCCTGACATTTGGCATGAATAGATTGGTGGAATGAGAGGAAATAATTTATTTAGTAAATGACGATGCGTTTTCAAAAACTGTGGAAGGGCGTAGAAACTCGCCATGTTCCACCTGTTCCGAGAAGTCGGCTATCCGGTGTCATAACACATTTGAAAACTACTCCTCACACCTCTTATCATAAGCCGTCATTGTACCTCTTCGCGTATGATAAAGAAACGAAATGACTCTCCTTGTCGTCTCGCGTACCTAGGCTACTGTTATGGATATCCGCCTCTGTTCTACACGTGTAGACTAAATTTACAGTATACAACTTCCCACGCTCTTCAGTCTCCCCAACTGCTCCGCCCTCCCTCGCCCGCATCCCCCGCCTTTGCGCGCACGCCTCCCGTCACCATGCTTCCCTCCGCCGCCCCCGCCTTCCTGGGCTCCCCCCTCCCTTCCCCTTTCGGCGCCGCGCCGTCCCTTCCCCGCACGTGCCTCAAGCCGGCGCGCGCGCCCGTGTGGGCGGCGGATGGCCCGCCATCCCCGTCGCGCCGACGGCGCCCGAAGCGCAAGGCGTCCGCCTTCGAGAACACGATCGACGACCTGACGATGAAGCGCATGGGCCGCGGCACGATCTACTACGGCGAGCGTGCCCCGGAGCCGGACGACGAGGAGGTCGACTCCTTCCCGGACGGCGACCTGCTCAAGCCGGACCCCGTGCTTCTGGCGGGCGGCACGGGGCGCACGGGGCAGTGGATCGCGCTCGGCCTGCGCAACCAGGGCTTCAACGTCCGGTGCTTCACGCGCTCGTTCCGGCGCGCCGAGGATATCTTCGGGCCGTCCGGCAGCAACCTCGACGTGTTCGAAGGCGACCTCGCGCACATGGACGACGTTTACGACGCTGTCAATGGGTCCATTGCTATTGTTTACGCGGCCGGCGCCCCGTGATGGCGCCCCGGCGGCTTGCAGGCTGTCGACGTCAAGGGCGTTGCCAATCTCGTCGAGGCCGCGAAAAAGGCGGGCAGAGTTTCGCGCTTTGTCCTCATCAGCTCCGCCGACGCCACTTCCGCCCGCGGGAAGGCGAAGCGCAGCGCGGAGGACGTTGTCAGGGCGAGTGGGCTGCCGTATGTGATTGTAGGAACGGCCGCACTGAAGGACGCTGAGGGGCGGCGCAATACGATTGAGGTCCAGCCCGGGGAAGCGCCGGCGGAGGCCAGGAAGGAGATTAGTCGCGTCGACTTGGCGCAGTGCGTTTGTCAGGCACTCGTTTATGACGCACACCTCCCAACCCTGACTATGTCTGCTGGGTAACATCCCCTGCGCCCTGCGCCCTTCCCCGCCACCTACACCCTTCCCGGGCACCACCTCCCTCCCTGCCCTCGCGATGCCGCCCGGACCCCGCACCCACGATCCTTGCACCCCCAAACCCCCACCTGCTCCCGCCCTGCTACGTGAGGGCAGGAAGCAGAAGTGACTTCATCTGCGTTGAATGGGATGCAGTTGGGAAGGTGGAATGGCGATCTGTGCGCTAGGCTTTTCTGTGCTGCTGATGGTGCATCATAGGCATTGTGCATGCATCATACAAAATTTATGTCATTTGAATTTCCGTACCAGATCACAAAATACGACCCAAATACCGAAGGAATTTGTGTGTAAAAAATTTATGTGAGTTTGTGTCTTTCGGAGTGGCCCAATCTTGCTGCAGCAGGTGCACCACCGATCACGCTTCTGGTTCTACTACAACTGCTTACCTGTAGCCTCCTAGACCCCTTCACCTCCTGACTTCACGATACTGTGTCTGGTAAGACGTGATGACATTGTTCGAAGACTCTCCCCGTCGATCGCAGCGAATCTCTCCTCTGAAGTCCCCTCAGCCTTCTCTTCGTCTTTCTCCGCGACGCCACCTACGTACCTCCCCACGTTGCTCCACGAGGGCCCCTAACAGTACTCCTCGTGGGCAAGAAAAATGCCTCATCCCTTCAAACCAATCACTACACCCACCCAATCCTCTATCCCCTTCTGAATCCGCATGCCCAGAAGAGAGAAGCTCCTTGGAAACTTCACAAAAAAATCTAACTCACCTTTTCAAGAGTCGGGTTTTTACATTTCTGTCATGTCTAACAAAGGACGTATTGCGAAAGATCGGGAAGGATTGGGGTCAAAAAGTTAGAGGAAAGAAAGATTTGATCGTATTTCGGATTTACAAATACGTGCTATGCAATGTGAAGAGCGAAGAGTCAAGCTGTGCTTTTTTAGAATCCAATGCTCATTGCCCGTCTTTTAATGACTTCTCAGCACGAATAAGAGAAACCGATCAAATGATGCACTCACCGCCTTCCTGGGACGAACTTAATAAGGCTTTAACGGAAGCCGGTGACACGTTAGAGACGTATGAAAAAGGAGCGTTGAGGTCCATGGATGGAAATGAGGAACCGAAGCCATTCTCTTTGTCTGAATTTGCACGTCTCGCTGTAATCATCAAAACTGATGAACAGTGCAGGCAGGCTATGGAGAAGCTCCAGCTAGAGTTGACGAGGGGAGAAATTGATGGAGGGAGAACAAGGGAATGCTACTGGGGTGTAATTGCTAGACGCTTCAACGACAATTCGTTACGGCCGTGTATGTCTTTCGTCGGTTTTTGCGAAGAAGCTGATCCAGCGCGGCTTCCGTTGACGTATAGACCGGCTTCAGTCTTGAAAACGCAGTTTCAGAATGCACGGAGTCATTTTACATCCGCAAAAAAAAGGTGGGAACTCTCTGGGCAAAATGATCCACAGCGGTTCTGGAGATTTGTGCATTGCAAGAATCAGGATTCAAATTTTCCAACGTCGATTGGGAAGCGCTGCATAATTCTTTTTCGCGTTTCTGACCTTGGAACCCCATCGGCGGATACCTTCTTCATCAATATTTCAACGAAATCGATGAACAATGGAGGGTACGAAGAAGGCGTAGTTGCAGGGATCCCAGCTAATATTGTTGACGATCCAGTACTTCAGGACCGAAAAAAAGGCGCGTGAGCACTGACTCGCAACAGAATTCTGCATTAAGCGAAATGACGGGCATGGTGGAAAAGCTTGTCGAGCAGGACAGATTGTTTGTTACTAGAATGGCAGGTATGGGTGCCCTCGAGGAGGGAGATATCAAGAAACCGGAGGAAGATCCCGAAACAGTTCGAATGAAACGCATAGAGAGGATGAGTCATTGCGTTAAACTAATGGACGAACTCAAGACGTCCACGGCACTTGCAAAGGAGAGAAATGAGGATGAAGAGTACATCTCTTTTTTAAACAGTCACTACAAGCTGTTAAGGGAGGAGTACAGCGAGCTCCGTTACCAGAAATAACGGCAAGATGCACACAACTAGAACATCTCCAAGAGGATTACCTCTTCGCTTATCTTCTCTTCATCCCCACATCCCCTCTCCCTTAGCTCGTCCTCCATCAAAGACTTGCAAGTGCTCGTCCCGCGCATGGTCTTCATATCGTCCTGGCGCATTCGCCGCCTTACCACCGCCACCGCACAGAGATTGGCACTTCATACCGAACCGGAGATGCTCATCTCGCCAGCACAATCTTCCACCCCCAACGTTCACACCGCCCCGTTCCTTCAACACCCTAACCCTCCACGGCCCGCTCGTCATCAAGTCCTCGCACTCGCCTTCGCTCCACGGCGAGCTCTTCTTCTACCGCCACATCCCGCTGTCCCTCTCCGCCCTCTTCCAGCGCCTGCACTGGCACACCCTCCACAACACCCGTCTCTCCTTCGCCATCGACCACGTCCCCGCCACCACCTTCTCCTCCTGCCTTGTCCAGGGCGCCCTCTCGGACCGCTCCCTCACCCACCTCCTCACCTCGCTCACGCGCCTGCACCGCTGCCGCGCCGCCCCGCCGCCTGCCTCGGACGCCCTCATCTACGCCGGCTACGCCGCAAAAGTCGCCGCCCGCTTCGCCGCGCACCGCGCCGACTACCTCGCCGCCGGGCTCCCCGCCGCCCACTTCGACGCCCTGCTCCTCCTCCTCCGCGCGTACGCGCGTGGCCGCCGCGGCCGCCCCGCCCGCGTCATCCACGGCGACCCCGTCCTCACCAACGTCCTCGCCCGCGTGCACGGCGCCATCGCCCTCATCGACATGCGCGGCGCACAGGGAGATGCCCTCACGCTCGCTGGAGATGCCGTGTACGACGTCGCAAAGGTCGTGCAGAGCCTCTCCGGATACGACCACATTCTCGCCGCCGTCCCTGTCGACGCTTTTGTCGAGGCCAGGTTGAAGAGAGCGCAGGGCGTCGTCAGGAGGTATGTGGAGGATTCGTACGGCGTGGATTGGGGAGACGTCGTGTTGGTTGTGTGCAGCTTGTTCACGAGCTTGATCCCGTTGCATGAGGGCGCACGGAAGAAGAGATTGTTCGCGAGCGTGGCGCGGAGACTGCTCGAGTGTGTGCTGTGCGGGAGGACGGGGGAGGAACAAGTTGTTAAGGAGGTTGCGGCAGTGCTGAGGGAGGAAGCTTGTCGAGTAGATAGTGAAGAGTCTTGCTGCTTAAGTGGGTAGCCACGGGCATTCGTAAAAGCCATTTGGAATGAATGAAGTAGAAAGCTTGCGGGCACTCGGGTAATTTGTTAGTGCCCGTGCGTCTTGCAAGTGTTCATGACATTTGGCTAGAAATGCGTTGGCAGAGGAACAGCCCACGCAGGCACGCTCCTTTGTTGGGAGACGTGATCGGGTCGGACATGCGTAGACGTATCCGAGCTGTCCTGTCTTCCAACATCCTCTTGCGAATCTCAAATTTCCCCCGTTTTTGATATTTTTTCGGTTGGATCAGGAGACACAGCCTCCTTTGCAAAACCCCCGACCTCTGCAACCGCAACAGTCACGGCTCCCGTCTCCCACCCCCTCACGCCATACCAGAACAGGCAGCCGTCCCCGACCAAGAAGCCTCCCCGCCCGATGCCGCAGAGAAGGGCAACGTTGAGCAATCGACTGCGACCGAAAGCCTCGTGGCAGAAGAACCACCGCATGCCCACGCGGCTACGTCCGAGGACCCCGCGATCACTCCCATTATAGCCGCATCCTCCCATCCGCCCGAAGTCGCCTCCAACGTAAAGGGCGTGTCAGCAGACATCTCGCTCGACCGTGGCCCCCCCCTCGACGTTGACGTCTCCTCCGACCCGGATCACGCGCGCGCATCCCAGCCGCTCCCGGGGCCACATCGCCTTCCGGACGTCGATCGCGACCCCGACGCGATCCCGGCCAAGGAGGACGCCATCGATGTCGACGGGATGGAGGATAGCTTCGACGAGGCCGACGACGACGACGTGGCCGGCATTGTCGACGAAGACATCGATGAGGACGAGGCGAACAGCGCGAGTGAACACGAGGATGGGAAGAGGAGAGATGCAATTGATTTAACGGAAAGTGCCGAGGGAACCCCGCCGGCGAAGAGACGCGACATGGGGGATGTGGAGGAGCACTCCGAGGTGGAAGAGGAGGTGCACGAGGAGGACAGTGAGCACGAGGATGCCGAAGAGCATGAGGACGGCTTGCACACCCCGTCAGATGGGGGCCACGGCGAGGATGACGCCGCTAGCTCGTATGCGGACGCCGCGGATGTGGCAGAGGGGGAGGTTGACATTGACGAGCATGAGGCAGACAAGGCTAGCGGTGAGGGCGAAGACCCCGCAGAAGCCACCGCCCCCCCTGGGGACAAGGGAGCTAGAGTTGATTCCAAGGGAGACGTTGGACAGACGGCAGCAAAGGCGGATGAGGCTGAGGCTGAGGCTGAGGTTGAGGTTGAGGCTGAGGCTGAGGCTGATGCTGATGCTGATGCTGATGCTGATGCTGATGCTGAGGCAGATAATGATGCACAGAGCAATCTCTTCAGCAATCAAGCCGCAGTACAAGCTGAATTTGAAGTGGAAACCGCTGTTCAATCTGATTCCGTTGATGAACTCGCAAAGACCGCCGTGGATACCGGCGCAAAAGAAGAGCGTCTGTTAAGAATTGCGGCTGATGGCGGCGCCGCGAAAGAACCACGTGAGGACGACATCGCAGAAGGAAAATCGAAGCCAGAGATACGCGCAATTATCGAAGCAAAAACAGTGCCGGGAATTGTGATGGATTCGGGCGTTGAAAAGGAAGCACATGAGGATGACGCCCGAGAAAGGGAATTGGAAATGATAGTTGAGATTTCGGAGGACGAAACTGCAAAGCAACGGAGTGAAGGGTTCGATGACAGCGTGCACAAAGACGAGGAGCACGAGGACATGCAAGAAAGCCCCGCAAAGCCTTCTTCTCCCGTTGCACCCGGCCCCGATGACGACGCAATGTCAGAGGAACATGAGGAAGGAGACGAGATTTCAGAAGAAGATCCTGATATGATGGTAGACGGGGCGACAGAGTCCGAAGCACCGAAGAGCGGCGATCAAACCCCTCAGAGCATCGCAGAGATGGACGCTGTGCCAAGCCAGGTTTTTCCTTCTACGGCTGCGCTAGCGGGGGATAACCACGTCGCAGAAATTCCAGTGCACCCCAAGGAGACAAGCGTGGCAACATCTCTACCAAGCTACGCCGTTGAGAAGGAATCTCATACTGATATGATGGAAGAAGATGGGCAGAAGAAAGATCCTGCCAATGGTGATGATGCTGATGTTCAGATGACGAAAGAATCAGAGGACCAACCGGATGTGCAAGTTGAGGAACTGAAGACTGTACCTAAGGCGATAGTCCCTATTGTTCGTTCACAGACAACGACTGGCGATGCTACCGCGAGTCCAGATATTCCAATGACATCCAACGAGGATGTCCGAACAGGGGGCGATACCGAAGGAGGTATGCAAGACGCGTCAGAAGGTCCAGATGTCGTCGAGCCAAGCGTGGATCCGACGAAGGGTGGGGACACGTCAACAATCGAGGAAGCAATAACGACGGAAGCTGACAGTGATCTCAATGGGCAGCCCAAGGCTGTCTTTTCGATCCCAGAATCCTCAGTAGAACTTTCGCAAGTGTCTAAACAGACCAACCAAACTGGTGCAACAACTATTGTGCCAGTTAAATTTCCGGGACCAAATGCACCCACATTCGCAAGCCCTAAAGTCGAAGCCGATACAAGTGCCAAAACCCCAGCTGACCTTTCTCAAGGCACAGGAAATAGTGCAGCTGTTCAGGAAAAAGCGACAGTATTTCCTGCCCCCAGCGAGCCACAAGTAGCAATAGCTGAAAAGATTTTGGATTCTGAACAGAAAGCGGCCGATACTAAATCCGACGAGCAGGCTGCTCTTAGTGTGCCGCTCGTGAAACCTGAATCAAAACCAGCAACGACGGTCCCTGGCCAAGCAACGAGTCCGGAAATCAACGCGACAGCGACCATCCCTCCCGACCTTAAAACCATCACCCCGACAGTGAAGAGTATGGAAAAGAATTCATCTCCGTTTCATGCTTCGAAGTCACTCTCCAGTTCTTCGACTTTCACGACCCCACTGTTTGGCATCCAGCCACCGAACCGGACTGGGCCAGTTTCGTTTTCGTCCCCCCCAAGTTTTCATCAGTCGAATCTCAGTCCGAC
This sequence comes from Chondrus crispus, assembly GCF_000350225.1. NCBI lineage: Eukaryota > Rhodophyta > Florideophyceae > Gigartinales > Gigartinaceae > Chondrus > Chondrus crispus. Next base: position 21,421 of record NW_005179328.1, read on the forward strand.
TGCAGCTCCGTTTGTTCCGGCTACGCTTGATGCAAGCAAGGCCCCGCCTGCTCCCGTTGATCCACCCAGTCTCGGAACTGTCAAAGTGCCACGAAAGCCGGAACAATCCACAGTTGCGCAAGTCAAGGTCCCGCCTCAAGACGTCGCCATGGCCGACGTCGTTCCTAAGCCTAAGGGTCAGGCTCCTGTAGACAAATCAAGCCAAGATGCAAATAAGACCTTGGCACCCACACAAATGAAAGGTGTATCTCAAGCGAAAATGCCAAAGCCTCCTGTCAAGCCTGTGTTGAGGAGGCAAGCCGATGCTCAGCAGACATTGCGCCGTGTTCCCATCGAGGGAACAAGCGGAGGGATGTCGTACACCGTCGATAACGTCATGATAATTGTAAGGGAAGGCACATCGAAGCCAGTCCGTCGCTTTACGTTTTGTACAGTTGAAGCAAAGATCAGGCCAGATGGGGAATCGACTCTGGAGTTTTTTGAAGGTCGCGATGGTTCCAAGAGTTCTCTTGCAGAGCTTTCCTCAAAGAAAAATCGCGTCAGAATTAAAAAGGTGGTGAACAAACCATTCGTGTTTTCGGTCACGGTTTTGGGTCCGTCTGGACAGGAAAAAGGTAGCGATGTGGCAAAATACTTCATCCATCTACAAAAACATACTTTTGATGTGTTTTATGACGCATGTATGATGTACATCCTGGATGTAGTGAAAGAGAAACCCCGGCCGAAGACGGTAAGGTTTCAAGAGCCAACCCTACAACAGAAGACGGCGGCCGCTGCACCAAAACCGAACCCCACAGCTGCGAATCCAAATAACAAAGCTGGAGTGGCAGCTAATCCTAAAGTCGTGCCCTTGGATCAACGAAAGCTTCTTCTGTTAAAGATGGAAGCTTTGAAAAAGAAAAAAACCGGAAGATGCTCGGAAGGATCCCCATCGCGAAATGTGACGTCTGAGAGTTCTGGGAAACGTACTACATCCAAGCCGATTAGCACGCCCGGACGCATGAATATCAACCTTAGTGGTATTGCGGACAAGCAAGCGTCAACCGCTCAGAGGCAAACACCTCACAAAAAGACGGCCGCAGTTGCCGAGCACAAGATCGGGGACGTACAGGCATTCCAACGGACCGTCGGGCACGGCATGCAACAACACAATGTGAAACTGCAGCTGCTGACACCCACTACAAGACCCGTTCCCTCGAGCCCGAAAAAGAGGCCTGCCTTCCGCTTGGAAGAACGAGAGAGCTCCATGAAGAAAGCAAGGCTGGCCGTTCCGAAAAAAAGGCCCGTGGCCGGAGCACATGCCGAGGGGAGCGTGCAGCGGAAGCAGATTCAACCCCAGTCTAGTCTGAAACGTGCGCCACAGCCCCTGATGAACACCACCTTGGGGGCTAGCAAGATGAAGGCGTTGCAAGTACCGGGTGCATCGCCACGGCCTGCCGTGGCGACCTCCAAATCGATTTCCGTTGTGATGCAACCAGCCCCGGCCATGACCGGCGGCGTGAATATTTCATTAGAGGAAAAGGCGGCCTTCGAGCTTGATGGGAAGCGCTTGACGGACGTACTCGCCGCGATCAAGTCCGCCGTGAAATCTACTGGAATTGGCGAGGCCCATGAACCAGTATCCCTCTTTCGGTGCGAACCGAAAAATGTGTCAGACTTTTTCTACAGACTGCACACGTTCCGGCCGTCGACATGGCGCGGATTTGCGCGCGGACACGCGTTGAGTGCAGTGGAATGTGCAAGACACGGGTGGCACAATAATGGCATTGACGAGCTGACTTCGAGTGAGGGCTCTGTAATTACCGCCAAGTTTGAGACCTGCTTCGACTCGGCATCGATGACAGCAGAGATAGAGCGCGTGCGAAAACTCGTCGTCGGAGGGGGGCACCGGTTGCTGTCCACGTGGATCGGCGAAAGCTCCCCCTTAGAATTTGAAACGTTGGAAGGAAGCAAGCGGACATGCAACGCGGCGCAGCTCAAAACAAATGCCAAGCAGCTGGAAAGCACACGTGTGGTTGAAATTCTGGCCAACAGGGACTCTGACTCAGGTCTTTCGTCGAAGGGTCCCTCGGCTGCCGACAAGTACGGGCGACTGGCGTGCTACAACTGGAAGGCACGAGGCAGCGAGGAGGATCTGGATTTGTACTCCGATTGGTATGGGCGCAGCGTGTTGCTCACGCCGGAAGACATGGTCCGAAGCGGGGGGAAGGGGTGCGTTGAGTTTGACGTTGCGACGAGCCATTATGTTTTCTGAAAGACAAGAATGTCGTCATGGGAATGCTACTGTCGAACAGAGGGAGCCCGCGAAGGCGATGGCATCGATGATGCATTATCATCAAATATTATGTTGGGGACGAGCGGTGTAGGTCGGTGGCGGGTTCAGGCGGAGGGTGTCTGGAGGTTGGTAGCCTGCAGTGATGTAGATAGTAGGCGGTGATGCAGATAGTAGAACGATGTAAATGGGAGCGGTTAAGAAGCACTCCGAGCTCGCATTGCACTGCATTTACATACATATTGGACGCAAAAGAGAACAAGTACAGGCCCGAAACGCTGGTTCCAAAACGGGGTTTCCAATGCTGTTTAGGATGTCGGATCGGAGGGTAATTCCAGGGTGGCTGGCATGCACTCATATTGCGCTTTCATTGGGCAAGGTGAGTGCGCGTCACGTGCTCTACAGTACATGGCACCAATAAGCAAATTGCCCTCAAATTAAGCTCCAAATGTTTTTGATTTTTCTACTAGAGAAACCGGCGGGGACGCTTTCCGTGATGTCGTTCTACTCCGGGAGGCGTCCAACTTGGGGGACACAGCAGCGGCGCGCAGCTCCAACACGCTAATGCAGACTGGGGCGGGATGGCCGACCAAGTATTGAATGGCTCTGTACCATATTGCTGTATCACGCATCTGTCCATCACTCGCAAAAAACAATCTCATTCGAGAAAGAAACTCTCCTTACAACTGATCGCTCGGGTTGGTCATAGAGGCAAGGGAGGGCGCAAAAGCCCCTTTGATTCAACAATCTGTACCATGCGCTGTCTGCAGCGTGATTTAGAACCCTTCGCGAACTGCGATTCCATTCCAGCCTCTTCCACCGAATGCAGATACCAATCAGCCTCTTCAGCTTGTACAGCATCCATGTTCGCTCTTTGTATGATTCGTGGACTAATTGCGCCGCTCTCCTCTCTTATAAAATTGTGTAGCTTCATAGCTACACAAATTACGCGTGTAGATGTTTGCACAGAGAAGTTCAAATGATACAGCATTCGCCATTTTGACATAAGTAACCCAAAAGCCTGCTCAATATGCATGCGTAATGATGACTGATGAAAATTAAATGCATCCTCCCATTCGCTTGCCACTGTTGATGAGACAGGCGTGATTAATGATTCTGTACATGTGTAGGCTTCGTCTCCGGCTATCCAAAACCCTGAAGAGAGCTTTTGATCTCGCAAAAACATTCCCAGAGCCGACACATTGTGAGCTAGGGAATCATGTGTAGAGCCTTTACATAATGCTGAAAAAGATAGGAAACGGTAGTCTGCGTCTGCCATAGCCTGCACGGGAATCGAATAGTACCCTTTCCGGCAGAAAAAAGATGCCGGATCATGATCGTGGCTCGGCTTCTTTACCTTAACAGCGATGCCGTCCAGTGCCCCCACACACCCAGAAAGGGGGCTGTGTGGTGACCTTGAGAGTTTGAAGCGTTGGGCCATGAACATCAAATGATCGACATTCTCTGGAAGTCCCGGCAAGGACATCCTTGTCATAATTGCCGCACAGCAAGTATGAAAAATGTCATATAAAGCTGTCTGTGAAATGTCCCATAACATTCGAATATCTAAGTAGCTTGCACCAGCCAGTAGTCTAATGGTGATTGATAACCGGACGTCAGCATGAATTACATTGCGATTAATACCTGTAAACCTATTTTGCTCAAGTGGAAGAGATGGTCCAATGCGCTCGAGGAGTTTCGCGAAAACGAAGCGAGGCATGCGGAACGCCTTTGCAAAGGTTACGTCATCAAGGGACCTTGTGATGCCTTGAAATGAAACATTCGCACGTGTACCCGTCTTCGTGAGACGTTTTCCTGAACTGCCTGCCTTTTGCGCTCCGATCAGTGTAGCCACAAATGCGCAGACTACAATTTTCTTCAGCCTTGCCCTTCTCACAAAAATTGCTGCCTGGAGGCATTTTCTGTGACCGAACAAGTGATTGCTTCCCATCATAAATCCCCCCAAGAATAGTGAGCCTTCACCGCGGTCTCTGAAACCAACAACATTCTAAATCCCCTTTCTCGCCGCCGGATCATGCCCTAATTGAATAACAGTAGTGGCCTCTTATCTGGCGAGAGGTGGGTCACGAAACAGAGAAAGGACCAGTGGTGGACCACAGCATCATTACTGTACCCACGTGGAGAAAGAGCGCATTTGGTAAATCACTTTACGGGGCTCAAATCCAGTTTTTGATCTCAAACAATCTCACTGCATCGGTCCACTTCAACCTTCTACTTGATCACCGCCTTCCCCAGCACCTTCGCCGACGCACTGTCCACATTCCTCTCCGATTGTCAATTGCCATCTCTTCCGCCTGCACGTCATGGCCACCTCCCACTCCAATCCTACCGCATCCCTCCGCTGTCGATCCCCCGGTCTCTCCCGCGATGTCCTTTCTCACCCGCTGGGGCGGGGTCGCCTGCCGCCTAGCCTCCCACTCCTCCTCCTTCAACGGTCGATCCCTCCCCTCGCAAGTTCTGCGCGCCCTCGCCACATCCCCCCCCCCCCTTCGTCGCCGACGCGGGCACTCTTGGTGCGGCCTCCACCTCTACCGAGCTCGTGTCACCGCGCGGCTGGACCTCAATCGTATTGCGCCGCCCCTCAGCGTCCTTCAGTGCGGCCGTTCCTACAATCACATACGGCAGCCCACTCGCCCTGACAACGTCCTCCGCGCTGCGCTTCGCCTTCCCGCGGGCGGAAGTGGCGTCGGCGGAGCTGATGAGGACAAAGCGCGAAACTCTGCCCGCCTTTTTCGCGGCCTCGACGAGATTGGCAACGCCCTTGACGTCGACAGCCTGCAAGCCGCCGGGGCGCCATCACGGGGCGCCGGCCGCGTAAACAATAGCAATGGACCCATTGACAGCGTCGTAAACGTCGTCCATGTGCGCGAGGTCGCCTTCGAACACGTCGAGGTTGCTGCCGGACGGCCCGAAGATATCCTCGGCGCGCCGGAACGAGCGCGTGAAGCACCGGACGTTGAAGCCCTGGTTGCGCAGGCCGAGCGCGATCCACTGCCCCGTGCGCCCCGTGCCGCCCGCCAGAAGCACGGGGTCCGGCTTGAGCAGGTCGCCGTCCGGGAAGGAGTCGACCTCCTCGTCGTCCGGCTCCGGGGCACGCTCGCCGTAGTAGATCGTGCCGCGGCCCATGCGCTTCATCGTCAGGTCGTCGATCGTGTTCTCGAAGGCGGACGCCTTGCGCTTCGGGCGCCGTCGGCGCGACGGGGATGGCGGGCCATCCGCCGCCCACACGGGCGCGCGCGCCGGCTTGAGGCACGTGCGGGGAAGGGACGGCGCGGCGCCGAAAGGGGAAGGGAGGGGGGAGCCCAGGAAGGCGGGGGCGGCGGAGGGAAGCATGGTGACGGGAGGCGTGCGCGCAAAGGCGGGGGATGCGGGCGAGGGAGGGCGGAGCAGTTGGGGAGACTGAAGAGCGTGGGAAGTTGTATACTGTAAATTTAGTCTACACGTGTAGAACAGAGGCGGATATCCATAACAGTAGCCTAGGTACGCGAGACGACAAGGAGAGTCATTTCGTTTCTTTATCATACGCGAAGAGGTACAATGACGGCTTATGATAAGAGGTGTGAGGAGTAGTTTTCAAATGTGTTATGACACCGGATAGCCGACTTCTCGGAACAGGTGGAACATGGCGAGTTTCTACGCCCTTCCACAGTTTTTGAAAACGCATCGTCATTTACTAAATAAATTATTTCCTCTCATTCCACCAATCTATTCATGCCAAATGTCAGGGTGCGTGCGTGCTAGCACACCGTGCTCGTCGTTAGGAACGGCCCTGAAGGGGAGAGGGGCAGGGGATCGGATAGGGAACAGGCGGTGCCAGTCCAGGAAACCGCGACGGTGAAAAATTAGTTGCGATTGCTCGAAAAATATCAGTAATTCATGTTTATGAGATATGTCTTCCCGCCAGCAATGCCATATCCAGTTTCTCTCCCCCTCTCCCCCTGCTCAGTACTGTCTCATCGTTGTAGAGCGACACAACATCCTTGCCCTGCACCACCCCGAACGTCACAAAATCTCGCTGGGCGGGTCGTAGGTGCGCCCGACGTCCGCACAGCTGGAGGCGCGCGCCAAGGCTTCGCACCAGGCCCAACTGGAGCGGGTCGCACGCCGCGCAGCCGTCGTTCGCATCTATGCAGCGGCGCGCCACCATGGCCAGCTTGCCGCGCTCGCCGCTGCCTGCGCCCGCCCGGCCCCCGCGCAACGCGCCGTCGCCCACCTCCTCCTCCTCGCCGGCCACCTACTCGCACCGCAGCCCCCCACCCTCGCCTCGCGCGTCTGCCGCGTAGCACGCCACCTCTACCATCGCCCGTTCGTCCCGAGTTTTGCAGGAGCCCTCACAGACGCCCTTGCACAACCACCCTCGCCCCCGCCTCGACCGCCATCTCTCGCAGACCATACCCGTCAAGGCCCTCGTCGTGCTCGTCGCGTCGCGCGCCCACCGCCTGCGAGAAGTCCTGCTCCCCCCGTCAGAGACGCTCCGCAGCTACGTCGCCGCTGTAGTATAACTACAAAAGAATTAGATTAGAAATTGGATCCGGCTCTGTAAGGCACGAACCTTACAGACAGCCGGTACCACACGTGTACGGGGGCACGCGCCCCCACGTGTACTATACGTGTACGACACGTATACAGTCAGCCCCGACGGCTGACAGTGCCGACTACAGTAGTGCCCCATAGTACAGTACGTACTGTACTAAGTTACGATAGACTAATTGTACATTAAATGACGGAGCGGACCGGCGGCGGCGAAGGGGACAAGGACGGACTTGTCCACGACCTACCGCCTAGGTCTGACTTCCAGTTTATCCTAAGGAAGCTTCCGTTAGCTATCTTAAGGCGAGGACGAGCGCGGGTAGAGGACGCGCGAACACGCGAGCGAGCCTAGATCCACCTCCGCCCGTCAGCGCTGGAACGTAACCCAGCGCTGCTCCGGGGCGTCGAGGCGTAGATCGGCCCGCACGTGTGCGCGTCCTCCCCCCGATCCCGCTCTACCACGCTACCCGGGCCCGTGCTCCGGTTTCGTTAGCTGGTCCGACTTCCCCCATCTTCTCGTACGTACGGGTCTTCCAGGACTAAGCATACACCCCTATTCGTTTAGGGGTGTTTATGCTACAGCCGCCTGCCTCGATGCCGCTGCACGCGCGGGCCAGAAATGCTCCTGAGCGCTCGCGGTGCCCCTCTCTCCCGTTGCGTTCCACCGTGCGCCCCCTGCGCCCAACCCGCTTCGTCGTTGTCCTCCTCATGGCCACATGCAGCACTGCCGACAGCGGCCTCGCATCGAATGCGATGACCGTGGCCTAGTTTTTGCTTGGCTCAGAAATATTTATTCGCGCGTACTTGTAAAAGCTTCCATCATGAATTTAAGCTTCTCTAGATCGAGTTTGTGCAAGGTCTCACGTTCTGCCGCACGCTCGTCTCTATCTCTCTCCCTGTCAATGCGATCAGCAGCGAAGCATTCGCGCAGCAAGGCCAACTGCTCGCGTTCCAATTCAATTCTTGCTAAGTCGCTCTCTTTCAGTTGTTCCCCAAACGCCGCCAACTCTCGTCGAAAACCTAAAGCCATCATCTTCTTGCGCTTCGTACGCATCCGCTGAGTACCATCGGAGTCGCTGGCGCTATCGTTCCCATCGCTCCTGTAGTCCGACTTCACACGCTTTCCTCTCGTCATGGAAGCGGCAACCAGATCTCGACCGATACGCTCCTTTTCTTCTTCACTTTTAGCGACCTTGTCTTTTTCGCTGTTTCGCCTGGCACGGAGATCGTCTCTGGCCTCACGCATTTGAGAGAGAAGCTCATTCAGTTCGCTAAGCTCTCCCCCACCAATACCAGATTGGTTGTGAGTGAGGCCATCCTCCTTGTCAAAACAAGCCTGAAGCCTTGTGTAACGATCTTGTAGCTGCTTCCAGGTCAGATTCTTTTTCATGGCTTCATTTTCGTTGGACGTATCGGCCGCACGTTGAAATAGAGACCTAGTTTGTCCATAAGTCGCAGTGTGAGCACCAGAAGCGGCAACCTCTCGCACAATAATAAGGTCTTCTTGAACAGAAGACCGCGAGTGTCGACCACTTCTTCCCTTACGCTCATCGCCTTCGCCACTGCTTGACGCCGGCAAACCCGTCTCTTCCTCTACAGTCGCCATTGCGCGAGTGCGTTGGTTTTTTGAGGTGGGCAGAGGCAGATTGCTTGCGTGTGAGGTCGCCATGGTCACAAATGTCAAGTTCCCGCGATTTTGCAAGACACCTGTCTTCAAATACTTTCTCACGGCTCTTCACTAACTAGTGGGATATGGGGAATGTTGAGCTGACATCCATTGCGGAATTCTGCAAAAGAATTTTCTGTGTAATGTCTTTTGCTCACAAGTGTTGAAATCATTTCTCATTTCTGCAGGCGTATAGTCACTATTATTAGTAAATTTGAACACTCGTACCGAAGCCATTCGTGAACACGCCACGCCCACTTTTTCGACTTCATTTCCATGAGTATCCTTGCATTTTCACGACTGTAGCGTTTCTTGTAGTGCCATTCCATGTGGCCATTAGGAATTTCGGGGGAGTAGTTTTGGCTGCGTTCGCGTCAATACTTGCGGCATGACCGCTTTCTGTATTGCCGATTATGCAAACGTTTTCCGACAGTTCTTTTTATTTTGGGAAAACTGCTGTCCCTCTCGAATGAATGATAGTCTCGTCAGAAGTGTCACGTACGTAGTCAATGGCACTCCACAGTCAAGAACTGAGGGGCTGTCTATGACCTAAAAACAAGGGGAGATTTTGAAATCAGAAAGCTATTTGTCATACCACTTTTCCAACTTTTCAACCGCTAAAGCTGTCTATGAAATCAGCATTTTCTAGAAACTCGCTGCAGATTTCCTACTTCAAGATCTGCAGTTATCAACACTTGCGAATATCAACCTGACGTCATTCTGAGCGACAGTCCTTTTGATGTCAGATATCGGTCATATAGTCCCCTCTCTTCGTCTCGAGATTCTACTATTACTACCGAACGGAAAATATGGAGCACAGACGAGTATCATTTTTGCAGCATCACCGCCATATATTTTGCGGTATGCGTCGTTTGGCTCACTGCATGAAACGCCGACCGCAAAGATAACATCAAGCACTTGCCATATTTCCCTTGCTTTTTCTCACTTCATTTGCTGCGATGGGCAGCAGAAACCATGACCTGAGGCGAGGTCGAAAGGTTACATCGAGAATAACGTTTGAGGTTTACAAGCACGTCGCAACTATCGGCCATGAGCTTTTTCGAAGACTTTACAGGATAAGTTACCCGCAGTTTCAACCCCTGGTTCGCCTTACTAAGCCGTATCTACGGTCTGTAATGCACAGATCTTCAATTTATGCTGCAATTGTGTCGATAGAAGTCAAAATATGCGTGACTTTGCGCATTCTTGCTGGTGCAAGCTATCTGGATGTAAGTTAGCCTTACGGTATTGGACGAACGACGACATATGCGAATTTTCGGCAAACTTTATCGGCTTTAAACAAAGATCTACCGAAACTGTCATTTCCACAAAGTGAGGAAGAATGCCAACAAAGCGCTTTACGTTTTCAGCAAAGCAGGAATAGTCCGATCCGGGGTATCATTGCGGCATTAGATGGCATTGCTATAGAAATAATGACGCGTCGATCAGGAATCACACCGGACGGAAGGAAGTATTTCAATCGCAAGGGCTTTTTCTCGCTCTGTGTTAAAGCTGCAGTTGGCGCTGACTACAAGTTTTACTTTGTTTCTACAGGACACGCTGGTGGTACTCACGACTCGACTGCTCTGCAGGCTACAAAACTGTATGATCTTCTGCAAGGTACAGTGCTGCCGGAGTGGGCCACTGTTGCAGCAGATGATGCTTATTCAAACGGTCAACATATTGTGACGTCGTACAGTGGATATGGTTTATCGGTTATGAAAGATACATTTAACTTTTATCTTTCTTCTTGTCGCATGATTGTGGAACAAACATTTGGGATTTTGATCTGCCGGTTTGGAGTTTTTTGGTCAGCATTGCGTTATGACCTTTCAGTCGATACTTTGATCATAATGGTGGCTTGCAAACTCCGCAACTTCATCATCGATAAATCTGATGGCAGGGACTTTAGTTCCATACCGGTTGCTGAGGAAAATAACGTGGATGGATCCCCCATCATTCACATTCAAAGTTTACTGCACACTGAACAAACTGCTCAGAGATCTAGACAGCGAGGAAGGGAGAATTCTATGCTCCGGGACAAAAATTGCAGAAAGACTTCATTTACTAAGATTTATGCGACTACGACAAAGGCGCTAGTTGTATGTTTTGACCCGTTGTATCTATCTCAATTTGTTGCGTGAACGAAACCCAACTTCGCCTACTATCTATGACATGTTTTTTTGCAGGTTACCCATGAGCTTGCTTGCTATATCTTGATACATCAGCTTTTCCTCGTTTGTCGCATCAGACAACGACATATCCTTTGCTTGTTTTATGGCAGCAAGGAGTGAATGTGTAGAACGGGCCTTTGCATCTGCCGCTGCATACAAAACTTTATCTCTTTCGGCTTCCTCAGTTGCCCGCGCCACTTCATTAGAGAATGGACGAAATACGGACGACAAACTTTCCATTCCCGCAGTACTTATCTCTTACTTCTCCCTTTTCCTTTTTCGCGCAGACCCATACCCAATTTCACCGTTTGGTGCAACTCTCCCTCGGACCCCCTCTTCTCGTTGCACGTCACCGGCGACAGTCCTCGTAGCTAAAGGTTGTAACAGAGGGTTCACTTTCAAAAAGCAGAACGCGTACATGATGTAGGAGACTGCGTTTGAAAAATGAACAAAACTGTCAGGATCACCCTAGCCTGATGATTCATATTTTGCTAGCGATGTCCCGTACATGGATTTGAACTCTCCGAATTTTCTTTTTAGAACACCAGCAGGTCTTTCATGCACTCTGTTTGATGGATCAATACTGGCGATATCGTCACGCGTAACACCGCTTGCCAGAACGCAGATGGGATGAGGCCTAAATAGGACGTCATTGAATAATGGCGCAATTGCGTCCGTCCAAAGATCAACGGGTTCTCGATCAAGTTTGTGGCGAGTTTTAAGTTCCATTAATTGAGAGCGTGTAGAGGTCATTTTAGTATCCCCCAGTGTGTGCACAACCTGCAGTACTCAGAGGCCTCAATTTCGGGTTCACGAGACGGCGTGTTGACTGTGCGATCTGTTGCAGGCCCATTGATCTTAATCTCGTCTCCATCAAATACCGGTGCATCCCCTCGAATCCAGCAAATGATATCTCCGCCGGTCCGATCTTTCTGAATCATAACCGCAGATGGTAAGAGGCTCCATTAAAAATGAGGATCGCGTTCGAGGTCAGGCTCAATCGCGTCCTCCTCCTCACGGTCCAAAGAGGCAATAACGTTCTGTAAGGAGAATTGCCTCTGTGTCATTTTCATGGCAACAATCTTCAGCTTTGTGCTAACTTTCGCATTTTGCGCACCGGTTATCTTTAGAGCGTTCAAAATTGCTTTACCGGTGCTGTTGTCTACAAACCCGAAGCGAAGGACTTCTTTGGCTTGCGCAAAACAACGCGGAACGATTCCGCGAGCATTCATAGCGTTTAAAACGGTTGTAGAAGGCGGGGCGGCATCTGTGTTTGCCCTTTCATGTTCCTGTCGGATAGTAGGCATTTGCTGACTGGTGGGAGAGGGAGAGCGAAAAGTTTCCATAATCTCTCTTTCTCCGTCAGCGGCGGACCTTTTGTCAGCGGATGCCGTCTGTGGTATAACTACCTTCGTCCCGACCACTCGGAAACGAGGGGGGTTAGAGGTAAGGGAGCGCGCGCCGCTGGGTAACCCACGCGCGAACGCAAACCGTACGGAAGGACTGGAAAAGAGGGAAGGCTCACGTGGTCAGTGACGCGCAGCCGGTCGGTGGTGTTAGATCCGGACCGGAACGGGATAGCAATTAGCCGTAAAGGGAAGGGAGGCGAGTCTGTCTCCCGTTTACTGGAACGGGGCAGGTGCCCCCGGTCTTAACCCCTAAGTGGGACGCCAGGACACCTGTCCCGCTACAGTAGCTGTTACTTACTGTAAACCAGCTACTGTGCTAAATGGGCTAATTTATGCCATTAACTACTAATTACTAGTTAGCCACCGTACGGATTATACACGTGTGTGTAGCATAAACACCCCCAGACGACTGGAGGTGTATGCGCAGTTCGACCTGTAGACCCCGGTTCGGAGAAGGGGTGAAGCGGGCCAACCAGCTACGGAACCGGGCTCGGGCCCGGGTAGCGGTGGTAGAGCGGGAGCGAGCAGGGACGCGCGCACGCACGAGCGGATCGACGCCTCGACGCCCCGGAGCAGCACTGGGTGACGTACCAGTGCTGACGGGCGGAGGCGGTTCCGTGCTCGCTCGCGTGCTGCGCGTCCACTCCGGCTCGGCTCCGACTAAACGCGCGCGAAGAGCGAAGGCGACGTTTAGAATAAGCTGGGTGGACTGACCTTGGCGGTCGGTTGAGGACAAGCCCGTGCTTGTCCCCCTCCGCCGCCGTCGGCCCGCTCCATATTTAATATACAAAACACTCTATCATAACACTACAGTACCGAGGTACTGTAGTGGGCTACTGTAGTGCAGGTCGGCCTGCACTGTAATACTGTCAGCTATGTCGAGGCTGACAGTACACGTATCACCCGTGGTGCGTGCGCGCTTCGTTGGCGCGCTGTACACGTGTGCACGTGTATGCGCATGTCCCTTGTCCCCGTGGTGTACACGTGGACACGCGCGGTGGTACTGTAGAGCTCGACGCTCTACAGTAGCTGATCTAGTTCTTGATCTAATCTAATTTAAACCCCCAGGGGGGGTTATGCTACAGTGTGCCCGTGGTCACGATCCCGGCTAACGGTTGCGCCACGTGTTACCCGTGGCCACGCCCGCTGTTACCGGCTGTCCCACGTCGGACCCTTGGGGTACTACTGTGCACGGCGGCGGGCGCGCGTACGCCTGCTTGCTACAGTAGCACCCGCCCTCCCGCGCGGTTATCATCTCGCCGGGGGGCTGTGGTACAGAATTGTATTACACCGTCGCCCTTGCCCGCATACCACAGTCACGGCTTGAGTACATGTTCGACTTTTCCACAGTATTCAGTATATCCCTATATCCCAACGGCGAAGAGCCGGAAGCAAGCACGTTTGTGTAGTATAACCCCCCCTTGGGGCTCTTTTTAGATAGATTGGATCAACAACGGGATCCCATACTGTAGAGCCCGGCGTTCTACAGTACAACCGCGCGTGTCCACGTGTACACCACGGGAACAAGGGACACGCGCATACACGTGCACACGTGTACAGCGTGCGAACGAAGCGCGCACGCACCACGGGTAATACGTGTATTGTCAGCGTCGACATAGCTGGCAGTATTACAGTGCAGGCCGACCTGCACTACGGTAGCCCACTACAGTACCGAGGTACTGTAGTGTTATGATAGATCGTTTTCTATATTAAATATGGAGCGGACTGACGGCGGCGGAGGGGGACAAGCACGGACTTGTCCTCAACCGACCGCCAAGGTCAGTCCACCCAGCTTATTATAACCACGCGCCTTCGCCTTCGCACGCGTTAGGAGGAAGGGAGCGGGTAGGGGCACACGCCGGCGCGAGCGAGCCTTGATCGGCCTCCGCCCGTCAGCGCTGGTACGTTGCCCAGCGCTGCTCTGGGGCGTCGAGGCGTAGATCGGCCCGCGCGTACGCTCGTCCCCGACCGTCCCGCTCTACCACACCGTTACCAGGGCCCGCTTCCCTGCCTCGTTAGCTGGTGCTTCACCCGTCTTCCCGTTCGAACGGGGTCCACGTCGGACTGTGCATACACCCTCAGTCGTCTGGGGATTTTTATGCTACAATTTGGAGTTCTGTCATTAAATGCATTGCCGTGATTGCCATTTGAATCCATGTTTTTGTTGGTGTAATACCGCTAGTACAGTGACACAAACATTTTGTTGGTGTAATACTGCTAGTACAGTGCACAGTGCGAGACGAGATAGTAGATCCTTAAAAAGCGTAGTACTTTGGCCGCAAGAAGTACAAAAACAAGGTAGAACAAAGATAAAAGGGAAAACAGGATGGGCACAAGGGCGTGACGATTACAGACGTGGGCGGTAGAGCGCAGGTGGAGTTGACAGGGGTGCCCAGCAGGAGTGCAACGCAGGAACAAGGGTGAATAGCAATATGCAAAGCCGGCATAGAAGGCAGCGGAGTTTATATTGCTGATGCGAGACCAAGGCCTTGCCAAATGAGCGGATGAAACAGGTGTTTGATGCTATCTGTGCAAGCTAAACAACGGCGCGAGGAAGACAGGAGTGCACGGCGAAAAGGCAACTCGATAAGCTGTGGCAGTGAGGGGTAGAGAAGCCGAGGGAGAGGGAGGGAAGCCGAGGGAGAGGGAGGGCAGCCGAGGGAGAGGGGGCGCAAGCGAGAGAGAGGGGTGGCAGACGGGGTTTAGGAGAGGGGGGCAGGCGAGAGGGAGGGCAGCAGGCACATGAGCAAGCGCAGCTGGAGTGTATAGCAGTTGCAATTTACCGCTTCCTGGCCTGTCGGGGAAATCTAGAATTTTCCCGACAGGCCGGGTGTTATGCTGCTTTTTGCTGTTATGCTGTTTTTAGACGGTTCAGGGTGTGACGAACTCAACTACAACGCAATCAAGTGATGAAGATACAGTGCCGAAAAAGTATAAGGACAGCATCAATACTCACACTGCTGGCATACAGTATTGTAAAGGCCAAATTTGAGGTGCATCTAGAACTGTAAAGGCAACGAGGGGACCAAATTTGGGGTCGGATTTAAAGATCGGGAGCACATTCACATGATATTTATAGAAACCTTATTTATGGGTGTTGGAAAGTATAAGTTACACAGCAGTTTCTTTAAAACCCCGCTCTATACAATGCAGTATCTCCCGCGAGAAGACTGGCAAAAGAGACTAGACACATACAAAAGGAAGTAGAAAGCACAAAACATGCGGCTCACTTCGACACAGCAAAAATGCTTCGCGGTACGCATCTGAGCCAGCATGAACAAGGGCAGATCCAGGCTCTTCGTCTCAACAATTTGACAATTAGGCGAATCGCCGCGCATCTCTCGCGCTTCCGCAACGTCGTGGCCACGTTGTTAAGGAACCTGGGCCTGTACGGGAAGAATAAAAGGCGCGGTAGGCCCTCCAAACTCACCGCCACGGCTCGACGTGCACTCTTGCGCGAAGCCCACAAAGGGCATTTATGTTCTTCAGAGTTGGTTAAGACCCTTAGTCTTCCTGTAACTCCATCTACTGTGCGAGGTATCCTACGCGCCACGTCAACTATTCAGTACAGCAAAATGTTCCCCGCTCCGATGATGCTCCCGAGACACAAAATTGCACGGGAGCAGTGGTGTCGCGAAAACGTCACTTGGACGGTGTCGTATTGGATGAATGTGGTGTGGTCGGACGAGAAGAAATTCAACTTGGACCGGCCGGATGGGTTCGGGTACTATTGGCACGATTTACGGACCGACAAGCGGATGTTCTCAAAACGGCAGCAGGGCGAGGATTCTGTAATGGTTTGGGGCGCTTTCCCTAGTACTAAGAAGTGCGAGCTCGCCGTTTTAAACGGAATGCAGGATGCTATTAAGTATATAGATACATTAGAGTCCTATCTTTTGCCGTTTATGGATTAAGAAATGGCTCCAAGTTGGGTGTTTATGCAAGATGATGCATCCATAAACCGCGCTAAACGTACTTTTCAGTGGTTTGACGAGGAGGAAGTTCCTCTCTTAGAGTGGCCTGCCAAGTTACCTGACCTGAATCCTATCGAGCATTTATGGGGCATCCTAGCGCGAACGGTTTATGCACACCAACGTCAATTTAAGGACGTGGATGAGCTTTTAGAAGTTATAATGGAAGCGTGGGACGAAGTTTCAGAAGAATGCCTGGAGAAGCTTGTCCGTTCCCTGCAAAAGCGGAGCTTTGAGTGTGTAATGGCAAAGGGAGGTCCGACGAAGTACTAGGAGCGATGAAGTTGTGAAAGACATGCGCTGTACCTTATACTTTCGAACACCCATAAATAAGGTTTCTATAAATATCATGTGAATGAGCTCTCGATCTTTAAATCCGACCCCAGATTCGGTCTCCTCGTTGCTTTTACAGTTCTAGACGCACCTCAAATTTGGCCTTTACAATACTGTATGCCAGCAATGTGAGTATTGATGCTGTCCCTATACTTTTTTTCGGCACTGTAGGAGCGCAGAGGACACCAGAGAGAGAAGGACTGTACTCTCTGTCGTTGAGATTGCGGAATTGTTTGGAGAGCTGGAAGTTTGGCGACTGAATGCCAAGATTCAGAAGCTCTATCGAATCTGAGGTCGGCAAAGCGCGCGTTTCTCACTGCAAAACACGACAGAGAACCAACGCGGAGCAGGCAGACGTTATTTACCGAGTGCATGAAAATAGATGTGACGTCACCTACTAATGCCATCTCCCAGTAGCGCCTACTTTTAGGGTCTTGCACGGGGCGGCACTAATGGGTAGGGTCCTCTGTACCAAAATCCAGTATTTATCAGTGACTTTATTCCGTATTCAGGTCCTTTGTTGCCGTCGCCACCCTTGCTCACGAACCTTCTCTTTACTACGGACCTCATACATCCTTTGCGAGTACTGTATCTTGTTGATATGTGTACAGTAAATGAATTGAAAAACGACCATCAATACCCTGGTAAAATCATCTCCGCCAGCGCCAGCCGTCCAACTGGGATATTGACGCCTCCGCCGAGCTTTGTTTGGGGCTTGAGACGATCATGCCTTGTCGAAAAGCGTTCTGCGCAAGCCTATTTCTCCGCGTAGCGAAGAATGTCAGCAGAAGGATATTGACAAGACCATGAAAGAGAAATGGTTGCGGAAGACGGGCATTGTCAGCCGCGGGATACTGACTACAATTTTATGAGGGGGAACGGCATGTCCCAGGGCGCTTCTTCAAACATGCGGAAAGGCAATCGCTTGTTCTCCGCGGGTTGGACCTCTGAGGCCAAGCATCTACGCTATTGTTGTCGCGCTTGCCACAAATAATTTAAGTAGAATCAAATGTGCCGAGCTGGCAAAAGGTCTCCGGATAAAATCCCGCCTTGGTCTGCACGTCTTCTTTCATGAAATTGGAAGATACTCAAAGCTGGTTGTGAGTGTTGAGGGACCAAAAAGTTACATCCGACGTGTGTGGAAAACATCTACGCTGTTGTTGTCGCGCTTGCCACAAATAATTTAAGTAGAATCAAATGTGCCGAGCTGGCAAAAGGTCTCCGGATAAAATCCCGCCTTGGTCTGCACGTCTTCTTTCATGAAATTGGAAGATACTCAAAGCTGGTTGTGAGTGTTGAGGGACCAAAAAGTTACATCCGACGTGTGTTGAAAACATGGGCCCATGCAAAGCACAATCCAAAAGCAATGGGGCTGGACAATAGTGAGTGCCGTCGATGGACCAAAGCGAGTTTCATTGCTCTCCTGAGCCACAAGCCAGCAACAATGTAGTTTTTAAAAGCAATGTCGCATTCACAATTCGAGAGCATTGCTGGATGGGATAAAGCCCCGGTTCGGTGATACTGTCATGAATGAAGGACTGTAGGTACAGTAGAATAATATCTTTCTAAGGTATTCTTGCGCATGGTACGTACTGCATGAAGGGATGCAGAAACGAGACGACACCGGAAGAGTAAAACTCTGAAGTGCACCTCATGTGAGGTGCACTTCAGAGTTTTCTCTCATACTTGTAGGACTGTGGACAGTCCTATGTTGGAACGGCTGTTGATTGATTCCGGGTGGAGTACTTGCAGAGGTGTCTCTTTGAGTATTTTGACTGTTCCACGAGTGTAACTGGGCATCCGCCTACTGTACGGGGCCTTAACGTGACGCACAATGTTTAGCATGAGGGTTTGGCCTGTTTTCCTTTTTACCATAGATACCGTATGTGTTGTCACATGATTTCGGTGATGACTGTGAATGCGATAGTTGGCTCTCTTTTGCAGAAATGCTCATCGATCCACAGAACAGCAATGGTCGGGCGATGTCAGCAACCAAACAATATACGGTAGCAAGGGTGCTGTGGAGGAAAAAACTTGTTCCGTATGTAAGTTACAAGAGGCCATGAAAGACGGAAAGGGTATGTCTCGAAATTGCACATGTTGCGTTTGGAGGGCGGTCGTGGGATGCACACGTGGTGGGGTGGCAGACGCGACTGCAGCACGGACATTTTGTGCAGAGTGTGAATTAATGGACCGAAGAGGGTAAGGAAAGAACTCTGTTCGATATCTACAGTAGGCAAGGGTTACAGTAGGCGGCAAGTGCGGCGGAAGAGACTTGCGGCGGAAGAGACTTGCGGCGGAAGAGACTTGCGTGCGTTTGCCTTCCGGTTTGATTTGCATCAACGGTTTGGTTTGCATCAACGGTTTGGTTTGCATCAACGGTTTGATTTGCATCAACGGTTTGATTTTCAATGAAAATCAACGATTTGGTTTGCATCAACCAAGGCAAGCCGACATGCCAGACGACAAAGAGAAGACGTGCCACAAGCAGCGAGTGAAATGTGCAGAGGTAAAGACTTCAGACTAAAAAAATGAGTGATAAAGATCAGATTGCAGTGCGGAAGGTGCGCGCTTTACGGCTTGGTCAAATTGTGTATAGATTCTACAGAGTATATCTAAATTAGGGCCTTACAGAGAGTGTGGGAGATCAATACTGTACCGCGCATACTCTTTACGCAGCGTTCTATGATGCAATTGTGCGGACTGACTAGATATGTCAGGTCAGGTCTGTTTGTATAATGCGACATTTGGGAAATGGTGGCACACATGACATCCTTCATATCATTTGGTAGAATACGAAGAGAGATTAAGGACTTTCATTGTTATGACATCAGAATATAAGAAAAAGTGGTCGATATGTCAAATCGTATTGGCAGGAGGTCCGCATATTTCATGCAATGGCAATGAGTCAACATAATCCTCAACATGAAAGCGAATCACTGTACACAATTTACATTTTAGTCTTTTTCGGTCGTCAGCACATCATAATTTCTGGGATAGCAGTATACATCACAATTTTAATGGAACTCGGTGTCACACATCCTGGATTTTCATTGTAAACAGTGCATTTCAACTCCCATTTTTTCGAAACGATACACATAGCGAAATTAATTGGCGGCTGCGGTCCATTCTCGGACTTCATCGGTAATCGGTACACCAAACTTGGCGGTGACAATACGAAGAGGCGAATATTTCGGCATTTTGTTGCGAAATGTATGTAAGAATATTCCCGTCGTCGTCGGACATTCACCACCGCCGTCGATACCCATCCTTACGAGTGTGTCGCACCCGACAGCGCCCTACCTTGGCCATTCGCTTCTGCAGTATACATCATTTGCCATTTCATGTCAGGTATGTTCTCCCTCCGCCATTATACATTACAAAACCACTGTTTTCCATTGCGAAGCATTGCCGCCTGCATTGCCATTACTATTTGAGCACCAGCACCGTTTTGCCATACTTTTATATGTCACACTTTTAACCACTCCTAGATCAACTGCGGCGACCATGTCGTATTGTAGTAACTCGTAACACCGAACTGCAGTTAAATCTCACTGTTTACGCTGATGTCCATTTACGTGGTCATTATGACGGCCATGTCCAGAAATTCCCTTGTATAATTTAGCCGCTTCTGTCGTACGCCCAATGCCAGTCTAGTCTATTGGTACTGCATTATTATGCCGTACAATACCTTCGAAGGTACCAATACACTACGTGACCACATGGTCCATGCTATGCCGTCGGCATAGCAAGGCATCAGGAGGATAACTTTCTTGAGGGGGCACCGACGTGGACGTTCTGTCTCGCTCCTGGGAGACTCCTGGGAGACTCCTGGGAGAAGGCAACGTCTGCAAGAGCGACCTCTTGGTCCCAAGAGATACCGAAGATACGTCCCTGGTCTCCAGCCAATCGTGTCGATACAGTGCAGCACAGATGGAATGTCAACATTCATGTTGAAGAGGGTCTTAGCTCTGTTGTAAATAAAGATGTAAGGTATATGATAAGGTACACATTAAGTTAAACAAACGGCATACACCGGCATACACGAGAACCCGTGTTGAAGAGGGGGGGGGGGTCCATGGGCCATGGACACAGCAACGGCAACAGGACGGTAACAGAAGAATATTCTGTTGGCGAGTGGGCGAGTGGGCGAGTGGGCGAGCTGATCTCAGCTCTCAAGAGCCTGAAACATAATATCTGAAACATAATATGTTTCAGCTCTCAAGAGCCTACCATGGTCAGGCTCTCAACTCGCCCACTCTATTCTTGTCGCCAACTATATCATGTGATATACTGTAGTACAAGAAGAAAAAAACATAAATGTGTGAACACATGTAGAGACCGCGTTTTCTGTACAATACACGTACTGGAATTACCTGACAATTGTTAATCTCGGATTTCCCAGATTGCTGTACCCAAGGGAACCACACAAAGGGTACTGTACTGATTGGACCTCACAGTAAATGTTGCGTGTCGCGGTGGCACCTTCCCCGTTAAAGAGCCCTAGCTAATACACTACGTGACCGCAATGCTGGGTGACACTGGTGTAATGTTAGTGGGCGCCGACATCTGGTCCACCAACGTGCGATGTCAGCACCGTTCATGGCAATGTCATCAACACGGTCTGTAAGTGCGGCGCCTGGCGGTGCTGGCATCACCAGTGCTGGCATCTACTAGTGCTGGCATTTACTAGTGCTGGCATTTACTACAGTAGTGCTGGCATCACCAGTGCTGCTGCCAGCACCCTTGGTTGTGCACCGCTGTCTCTTCTGGACACCGATGCGACGGCCGCTGGACCTGCGAGCCAAGAGCTGTCCACGACATCTGTAGATCATTGTTGCCGCGCAACGGTACGTGGCGCCGGGGATGCCAACCTAAGTCGTCCTGCGTCTTTGATACCGTGTGCAGTCCACCGTATCAAACACGCACGAGTTAAGAGTCGTATCCTTCGAAGGGTAAGTGTACGACTCTTAATTCATGTTCTGTACCCTAAAGTCTCCTCCGACAACAAGCAACGTGTAGGGGACCCAATAGCCGAAAGCAAATGCATTCAATCCGATCCTGTGCAACTCGGTACAGGACAACATAGAAGAGGTGGATTACTGCATGCTCGGCAAGGCCTATCCTCGAGTTTGTTACAGCTCCAATTTTTGAGCGGCGCCGAGCGCTGCGTGCTGCCGAACTCTACTGTCGCCAGCACGTTGCACGTGAAATCAGCGCTGTCCTGCGCATGAGGCTGAGCGTTACCACCATCGCAGTTCGTTGTCAGGTTGCTGGGGCTAAAAAGCGTGCTTGTTCACGTGCAGATGGAAACGCACATCGTCTGGAAGCATGTTTTGAAATGTACTTAACCACCGTTTGCATTCGGCGGCGCGTATCTAGAATGACAGAATATCGAGTTAAAAACCACGACGGCCCCTTCGCACAGGGCGTCACGCGAAAACGCACCGCGGCACAGCGGCAAACCTTATCGTGTCATCAGCCCTCCATGGAAGGCCGGCCGCGGGCTGGGCATGTGACGATGGAAGTTTCGGGTCCATTTTCTTGCAGAAATTTCATAGAAATGCAGTGATGCCCAGTTGTCGGTAAGACTGTGTCCGGCGCGCGTAGACTTGCGAGAATAGAGTGTACGTACACCGTGTAGGAAGATGATCGCCCGGTGTATTCAGTGTCTCATTGGGCCTCAACTCGCAGTGACGGAAAAACTAAGTGGTCCAACCCTGGCGTTGCGGTATGCCACCCGGCCTTCGCCCAAATTATGTCATGAAGCATGTTGATTCTCCTGTGTTAACTTGCCTTTTTCCGAACGACACATGCCCCTGACTTCGGTACAGTATTACGGTGCCACCCCTCCTCTCTGCCCCTCCGCCTCTCCGCCCCTCCGCCCCTCCGCCCCTCCGCCCCTCCGCTTCTCCGCCTCTCCGCCTCTCCGCCCCTCCGCCCCTCCGCCTCTCCGCCTCTCCGCCCCTCCCCCTCCCCCCCTCCTGAGCCCATGCTCGTTCCATTTCCAATTCCGCTCTCCTGTTGTGAACAACCCACTTGTTGCGCCTGCCCGGCGACGCTCGCTACCCCCGACTGGCACACATCTCTGACTACTTGTTCCCAACCCTTGCCCGCTGCCCGCCCTCTGCCCGCCCTCTGTCCGCTGTACATGGCGCATCTTCTTCTCTTTTCATGCCACATCCATCTTTCACCGCCTTTGCCTTGATGCATATCCTCATCTTTCTTCTTCTCCCCGTCCTATGTCTCGCCCAGTCCCCCGCCACTACCGCTAACCAGCGATTTGATCGCCTCTATGGCAACCACCTCGTCGCCTGCGTCCTCCTTGAAGACCCATACATCATTGCCGATCAAAACCGTCGCGAACAATACAGGGGCATTGCCATCGACTACTTCCGACGACTTCGAGACAACCTTGGATTCACCGCCGAATTCAAGGAATGGAATGGAAATTGGAGTTCCTTCATCGAAACAATGTCCGAGTGCGAACCCAACGTTCCCGACTCAAACAAGAACAAATGCCCATGCACTATCGGCATCGGTGCGTTCACCATGACAAACGAACGTACGGAGAAGATCCAATTCGTCTGGCCTCTAGGGAACGAGGCCCATCGTATGGTCGGCCGCAAGTCGGATTTGTCCTCCGATAATTCTCAGAACACCTGGTTTGTCTTCAATACCTTCAGCCTTCAAGTTTGGATCATCATTGCCGTCGGTATGGTGATGCATGCTCTAGGTTCTCTCGCGTTTGGCCCATTTCAACCGTCAGAGCGCGACCTTCCTCGCTCCACTACTCACCGCCGCCGTCGTGGCATTATGTGGCGTATCAAGAAGTTTCCTGCCGCAATCCTTTTCGCCTATGCTCACCTCCTCGGCCATCCATTTGGGGAGGAATCACAGGGCACCCCATCCTTTCATCGAACCGCCTGGCTTATGTTGGGTATCACCGCAGGCCTCTTTTTACTTACCATATATGAGGCCAGTTTAACTGTTCTTCTATTTGAAAGCACAAAAGAATCGGCATTTCAAAGGTTAGAAGACATCAAGAGCTGCGCTCTAGACCCATCACGTATCGCCATGATCGCAGGGGGCGCGTCGCAGGCTTTTTGGCATTCTGCCGTCAATACGACTGAAGTGCGCAAAGACTGCCCGCAGTGGGGCAAATTCAGCATGACTGTCGAGGACCTAGCAGAGGGCTTTGAAGCTGTCAAGTCAAATAGAGCCGACTTTTTCTACTCGCTTGAAGGAAGTATTGTCATTCGTGCCCAGAAGAATTGTGACGTCTTTGCACCGGTCGGAGAGCCGTTCTTTTCAACCGCTGTGGGATTTGTCATGCCGAAAAATATCGAATCGCTCCAGAGAGTGTTGGACGAGCTTTCGAGGGAGACGAGAATTTTGCGAGAGCAGGACGGCTTCGAATCCGTGAGTGTGCTTGCGGACAGATCCAGTTGCGAAGATGTGATCGACGCCCGCATCACGCCCAGCAAGTTGTGGGCTTTCTTTGTCATGTACGCTCTGTGCTGGGGCGGGTTGCTCTTATACAGGATTTCGCGCCTCTACATTATGAAGCGCAAAGAAAAAGATGATGGCTTGAGACCAACGCCGAACCAAGGGGATATAGTGCTCATGGATGTGCATTCAATGCCAACTCGCGGTTTTGAAGCGACGACAGCCAAGAAGCATGAAGACTTCGACCACATTGACGAGGAATCTAGCTCGATGGGGTATTCCATTCCCGATGGATATCCCACGCATGGCGCACATAGAAAGGTATCGCCGCCCTCGAGTGTATTACAAACTCCAATACCGAGCCGCAACTCTTCCCAGCTACGGCAAGAGACTTTACCTCATGGACAGCAGGATCTCTCCCTAAGACCAGATGGTGGGACTGGTCCCAACGGGCTGACATCTGATGGATATCCTCTGGAGACACACCATTCTACTGGACCTGCTGGTGGTAGCCCAGACTTGTAACATTAGCACGCACAATGTGCAGAATAATTTTCTAATTAAGACGGATGCATAGTGCAGCGTTGTTTTACTCGCATGAAAGAATAATCCATGGTAAAGTCCAAAGAATGCATGCTTTTTTCGGCAGAAGGAAAAAATGAAACAGCTCGGCGAAGAGTCTTCGTCATCACTCCGCACCAGCTCGCCTTTGTGTAAAAACAAACTCGAAATCACAGGCTCGAATTCAGGAGCAACGTCAACGAAGCCACGCCCTTCTTACGTGGACGAGAGGGGCGAGTGGTCAAGAAGAAGACATAACTGATTCATCGAGTGGACGTTGGCGCCGGTTCACTCTCTGCAGTTGTGCTTTGCGTTCCTTATCGACGTGGAAACATTGGAAAGATACACTATTTGTAGACAGTGACGCGTCAGGCACGGTATGGTAGAGTGTACTCTTTCCGATCTATACAAGAGCGTTTTGATATGCTTGCGAAGCGTTACACAAAAGTTACGCATACTGTAAAGGGGGTTGCTGGTGTTGTCGGACAGTGACAAAAAAATCGGACATGCAAAATATTTTGAAAAATATCTCCGACACGGGCCAAAGAGCACCGCCGCGCGTAACGGCGCCAGATAGTGCGCCGTATATCAGAACGACGTGGTTGAAATTAAAGAAAAAATATCTCAATCGATTGCTTACGGCTTTCTACGTATAAGTGTGCAACAACCCAAAAATACAAAATAGGCGGACTTTTCTATTTTTTATTTATTTGCTTGGATGTCCGATCTTAGTGCTCGGTTGAGGTGCAAAAGTGTCCGCGCGCTTCAATCTCACTCCTCTTCTGTGTCCGTGGTTGTTTTCGCCAAGTCCCAGTGGACGACAGGCTGAGAGTGTCCCCGTCGCAAAACATAAAAAATGGTGATTGCTTGACAATTACAAGTACTTTTTCCTTTTAATATTGAGGTTTTTGTCCGACGTCTCCAGCACCCCCCCCCCCTTATGTGTGGGGGCCCGTACAAGGTGGTAAGGGTAGGACAGAGCAGCGGCAAGTAAGATAACAGCCGGCCTGTGAAAATACTGAGGAAAAATTAACAGAGAAATAAGCACCGACGGACGGTACCTCTTTAATCACCCTTGTCTTCCGACGAACGGAACTTTTGACCTCGAGGATGGCTGAGATTCTTCTCTGTGTGCTGCTCTCTTCTTTCCTCTACTAGGAAGTGGGGAGCTGCTTTTATACTACCCCAATACACCCGGTGATGTGCTAAATACTCCTCGTGAGGACGAATTCATCGTATCTTAAAAAGGGATCGATGAAGTCCGTAGAAAGAAGTATACAAATTAAGCTCAAATATAAAAGTGAATGGCCAAATGGCCACTCACTTACTGCATACATACATATGCAGCAACAATACTACTGTAACAAGGCAGACCCACACTTGTACGGGCGTCTTCATTTCAACATTCCCGCCACTTTAGAAAGACGAACGAGGAGCAGTGCGAATAACCCATTGCTGTACTGGATTGTTGTCGAGACCAGTTCGAAGTAGGTCATCCAGGGCGCGACAGAATTTTGGCTTTGTCAAGCCATCGGCGACATTGTGCTCTGAGCGCACGAGCCCAACATTTGATATCTCATTGGCATTGTAGGCCTCCCTGGTTGCGGCAATGTCAATCATCAATCTTCTTTCAGATGTTGAAGAAGCCTTAGTCACAACGTCGAACATTTGCTTGGAATCGGTCCTCATCTGCATTGGAATCTTCTTTCCGTATAGCACTTCCAAGTCGTGTTTGATCATGTAGGCGCAATCAAAACCTTCCGTAAAGGCATACACCTCCCCTCCAAGAATCGATCGAACCACGCGCTTGCACTTTTTGCTAGAAAAATCTAATATGTGACAATTATTCTCGGCGTCACATAGAAGAACCAAATATCCGAGTTGCGATGTCAAATCGTTGTTCGTTCCGAAGGATGCATCAGTGTACACGCGTAGATGTAGAGTGCTGTACTGCAATTTCCCGTAGCGCAATCCCAGCGTTGGCGTTGACTTCGTTTTCTTGATTGCACTGTTGAGAAGTTTGACTGACGCTTCACTTACATTGCCTGTGGGTTCTACCACAACTTGCGCGGCTCTGTTGGCACAACCGCTTATATCTGGACGCGTGTGCGTGGCCCAGGCAACTTCGGCACGAAAGCTGCGGTATTGATCGAACGTGGCGTCAGCGGGAACCAAGTTGAGTTTTTCAATGTAGTCCGGTTGACTAATCTTGAACACGCCAGGATCCAAAGTTTCAATTGTACAACCGAAAAATACGAGGTCGTCCCATTTCCGCTCCCTTGACTCAAACTTCTGAAGGGTTGCGTCTGATAGCTCCTGAAATGTTTCATTTCCTGCCAAACAAGCTGTCGTCCACATAAACTCCCATGCATCCTTCCGGTTCATCGTCAGGTTGGAAGCAGTTGCGATTCCCCATCGGAACTATTATGTATAAAGATGGATCGCCCAACAAAGGCGTCATTCCCAAATCCTTCTTTGCATGCTTGTCAAACGTGACCGCCCAATAGTCGCCTGCATCTCCATTTCCATAGAGTGGCTTGAGGAGAGCAAGTACTTCATCAGATGATATTTGGAAGAACTGCAGGTCCTTCTTTTTGGGCAACACAAAAATTTCACGCGTGAGCTCTTCTTCACTCTGAAGGTAAGCTTGCCGTACGTCATGGCTGAAAATTCGATACTTCTTGACAGCGGCAAAAGACACGATGATCCTGATCGAACGCTGACGCAGATTTGTGGTGTTATGTACAAGGAACTCTTTTTCTTTGTCTTTGTGCCCCTGTGCAACGTAACGAGCTTTAGGTGTCTCGTTGTGAGTGCCATAATCCTTCAAAGTAAGAACGAATCTGCCCCCTAAGATATTAGCACCCTTTGACAGTTCACGTCTGTCCACCACAGTCCACGTATTTCTGTCCTTCAGACCCTGTACTTCCGAAAACTTGGCTTGACGGAATTTCTCGTTGTCCGCAGCAGGATCGTCAGGGCACAATATTTTCGTCATGTATGCCTCGACTTCATCAGTAAAGAACTCAGAATTCTCAATCGTCTCGCCTGCAGACAGGGATATAGAGTCCATGTCCTTCCTCAAGGCAGCCAAAAGGCCGTCCAGTGCTTCAGCGTAGTCATCTGCTGAGGGAATGCGTTCAGTAGGACTCGTGACATTTGCACATTGTGCTCCGACAGTCCGGTCATCATTTTCGGGATTGTTCTGGTTCTCAATGTACGGTTTGGTCTTGTCAATAGAGAACTTTACGAATCGTCCTTTGATGTCGACGAAGACATGCTTCCCGAGGACATCGCGTACTTGATAAGGACCTGTCCACTCATTCACAGGGGACTCACGATATACAAGTACATTGGATCCAATACACACGTCAGAGGATGTACCGACTGGTACATTTGAACGAAGTGCTGTACTGATCCGCCGTTTGGAAATTACCCTTGCCATTTCATCTCGTGCAGCCTGCATCGCCACCATTCTTTCCTTCTGTTTGGGCAACTCAATAGTAGTGATGAGGGCACGCGGAAAAACTCCGAAGACAAGCAACGTCGGCACTAAACCAGCGGGACCTGCTGTATCATTGACGGCCTTCACAGCGATCTGCAGGGCATAACCGTTTCCAAGGGTAGGAAAATCCTTCTTGACCTTTCGGTAGGTCGAACGTAAGTAAGAATGGTATCGCTCACCTTCACCAAGAGCGTTATGTTCTTCAACCCCTGAAAGGGTTAGGTCGATGCCAGCCAGATGACAGAGGCCTTCCCATCGGCGAGACTTGAACTGCGGGCCTTGGTCTGCATGCATGTGTTCCGGATGTCCAACATATGGCAGTGACCAGATACTTTGGTATGTCTGCCAAGCAGTTTCAGATGTTTCATCAGGCAGAAACGCCGCGGCGTTGAACTTGGTCTCACGATCTACACAATTTAAGACAGGGCTACTGTCCAAGTACATGATGTCGACACATAATATGCGATTAAAGACGACATTTTCCATTGGTAGTGAGACGCGAAAACGGCTTGGTGCGCGACTTAGCCTTTGGCAGACATCACAGCTGCTAGATATTTCCTGAAGGTCGCGGAGGTCATCAGGTGCACAACTGTTCGGGTCAGACCGTCGCATAACTGCGTACAGTCTCTCTGCTTTTGGATGAAAGAAATGACGATGCATCTTTCTTAGTTCCTCGGTTGTGTACAGCATCTCATCGGTCCACTCCAGGAAAAGATGTCCGCGCTTCGAAATCAAAGTTACCTGCCATCCACCCAAGTCTGAAATTAGCAAATTGTGCGCAGTGTCTATGATCATCCCATGCTGGACGAGGAAATCTAGTCCAATAAGGAAAGGGACATCTAGATCCACAACCTCAACTTCAGCAGCAATGAAATGATCTGCGTCGGCCGGTATGCGAATGAAGAGCGTTCCCAAACCCGTATACCTTTTCTCGCCGAACTTGTAAACTCTTTGCACGCTCGCCGTATCGACATGGAATGCTGTTCCAGAGAAATCACAGTATGCCATGGCTTGCTTCCTTCCGATTACGGACCTTTGAGCACCAGTATCGATACAGGCTCCGAGAAAAGGTGAAGCCTCCTTGTCTTCATGAGTCAAGTTGACCATTACGTCCCGAGGGGACGAGCCGTCTTCGAAAACTGTGAAAAACTGGTCCTTGTCCTCGTTGGGCAGATCTTGGTCGCGTCTTTCTTCAACGGCGACAGTATTGATACTAACTTCTGCCTGCGAGAGAAGTTCGTCAAACATTTCCCTGTCAGATAGAAGTCCTGAAGTGCCCAAGGAGTCGGCTTCACTCGCATTGACAGACATGTCCAGCTGGTAACAAATTTCGGCAAGCACAAGATGCACGTTACCTCCAACTTTGCCTCGCTTCTTTTCGTAGTACTCGAGCTTGTTGGCTGCGGCTTTCTTCATGTTCAGGGGCATTGGGCATTTGCTGAGGGTATGATTTCGATCATCGCAATTGAAACATCCAGCAATTGACAATGGATCGAAAGACTTAGGTACGTACGAGCTCTTTCCGAAAGATACGGCCTTACTCCCTCGACTGTTAACAAGGGACGGAGAACGGGCATATCTTCCTTGGCCAGTGTAGAAGATTCTTTCGCTCCCGTCATTTTCAGATGCCGTCTTGTTTCGGTGCAGCGTAATATTATCGCGGAGCTTAGCGATTTCCGCTTCCTTTTCTAGCTGCAATGCATTTTCTAGCTCTCCATACAGTTCTTCGAATGTCAAGTTGTTGGTGGCAATCCTTGTTAGAGGATCCTTGGACCAGTCGAAGCCCACTACTGCTTGATGAAGAAATTCGATCTTGTGAGCTTCACCACGGTGCGATGCCGGTCCTTGGCGAGAGAGCTTGTTGATGATGTTGTGGACTTTTGCGAGAGCGTCGGAAATCTCAGCTCCATCGTCAACAAACTTCGAGATCCTTAGCGTGTTGAGATAATTCTTAACTTTGGTCTGGCGGACGGTAGAATTGTATTCCTTCTCAATTAAATCAACTGCTTGATTGAAGGACGTGGCATATCCATCAATCTTGTCCAAGTAGAATCGCTTGGCATCACCCCGGAGCATGTTGTGCATATATTGCAACTTTTGGGTGATAGAAAGGCCATAGTCACGAGCAAGTTGTTTGAACTCATCAACGAATTCCATCCAACATTCGCCGATTGCACCGCTGAATTTCTTCTCTTTTTCCTTCAGACTCATCGCCACGTTGTGGGCAATTTTGTCCATCGAAGAACTGCCAGAATGGCGCGACATCTCGACAGAGACAGCACCGGAGGCTGCGACTTGAGATCCGGGAGCTTGCTCACGATTTCGACGACCCGCGGCAATGATTTCTTGAACAATATCAACAGCGGCTTGTTTGTCC
Organism: Chondrus crispus; assembly: GCF_000350225.1. Taxonomy (NCBI): domain Eukaryota; phylum Rhodophyta; class Florideophyceae; order Gigartinales; family Gigartinaceae; genus Chondrus; species Chondrus crispus. Next base: position 51,689 of record NW_005179328.1, read on the forward strand.
TCCTGCTCCTCATAAATGTTGGATGCCAGGGTCATCATTATCCTCCGAGATGAATGCTGCAGCATTGCTGCACCACGAGTGTCTAGGAACTTACGGAGCTCGGAGTAAACGGAAGGCAAACTTCGCAATTCCTTGCTGAATAAATGGCTCGGCGGAAACATGTCGGCAATTGAGCGTAGTAGAATATCGCCACTCTCCTCAGAACTTTGCAACAGACGAATAGAAGTGATGAAGCCTTTCTGTGTATCATTCAGCCCTTGAAAAACAGTGTCAGTCAACCCTTGCATGAAAGGCGGCTCTTGAGCATCAGCCAAACCGTCCCTTGATTGTCCGGCATCGCCTCCTGACATCTTGAAAAACACGAAGACAGTGCTCCACACCAACGGCACGACACCCCGTCAGCTCACCCGTTCGGAATTCACCAGGCTTTTACACCAAACACCGTTATCCGCCCCGAAGGACCGGTGGGGCTCCAGCAACGAGCTCGCCTTGGTTCAAGTCGCCAACCTAGCGTCCCCGGAAAGCCGGATCAACCGTTTCAGGTAGTAAAGCGCGTCAACGAGCAATCGCAATGTCCGTCAGCAGCCTGATAATGTGTTAGTGGATGCTTCGCTAGCGTTGGGGCTGGGCGTCGCCGTCGTCGAGACGTGGTTAATCACAAAAACCTAGTCCGCACCCTGATAATCTCGTGTCACAATCGGGCAAAAAAATGAATGTAAAACAAGTACAGTAACTTTGGCTGTTCCAATGTTGTCGCTTATTGGCTAAGCGAGTAAATATCGTTTGAAATCCCAGTGATTCGGTAATTCATGAATGTGAAAATACTGAGGAAAAATTAACAGAGAAATAAGCACCGACGGACGGTACCTCTTTAATCACCCTTGTCTTCCGACGAACGGAACTTTTGACCTCGAGGATGGCTGAGATTCTTCTCTGTGTGCTGCTCTCTTCTTTCCTCTACTAGGAAGTGGGGAGCTGCTTTTATACTACCCCAATACACCCGGTGATGTGCTAAATACTCCTCGTGAGGACGAATTCATCGTATCTTAAAAAGGGATCGATGAAGTCCGTAGAAAGAAGTATACAAATTAAGCTCAAATATAAAAGTGAATGGCCAAATGGCCACTCACTTACTGCATACATACATATGCAGCAACAATACTACTGTAACAAGGCAGACCCACACTTGTACGGGCGTCTTCATTTCAACACGGCCCGATGTCGTGCGATGCGCGCAAAGCACGCGAATACGGTTGAGGGGTGGAATCTACACGCAGCATTGTACATTAAAACTATTGTGTACTGTATGTAATTGGCTGGTTGCAAAATTTGCAGCTGAGGTCTGAGGTCGGGTGAGAGTCTCTCCTCCACTGACACCTAGCCACGTAATACACGTAGCGGCGCAGTCGCTGATTTAAGAGCCCCTCCCCCACCTCCTCGAACTCCTCTCCCGGGACCTTCGGAGCGGAGGGCATGGGGAAATGGAGTGCGTTATCGTTCGGCTCGGAACCTTCTTTCTACCTGCGCTTCCACAGGGTAGAGGGAAGAGAAGGGAGAAGAGAAAGGAACATTTGCAATAACAGCGCGTATTGCCGAGCTATATCTCCACGTGTTGCCAGTGCTCTGCGATAGGGCGCGTAGATGACAGGATTCCACGTCCGTCCACTAGCATGACCGCAGTCGTTCCACAGCCGCCGACGTCCAATGATTCGCTCCAGCCCTGTTTCATCCACATACTCGCTACTGTACCCTTCAGGGTACCGCATCACTATCGCAAATCCTGTGTCGTGTGGATGTGCCTTCCGCGTCCTCCTCACAGGCCACATTTCCCTGCGCTGTCTATCTCTATCCTCAAGGTGGCGTCTAGTCCTCCACGACTCATTTCTTTTGACGACCTCATCCAGACGTAGCGCATCCGCATCCTTCCACGCTCCGCAACTGCAGTAGATCATGCTGCCATTTCCGTGTCTTATCGCGCTTCGCCGCCTTCAATGTGCTTGTAGTGCGTGCTCAAGGCCACACATCGCACCCACCTGAGCAATAATCTTCATGCTTGCACGCCTCGCGTGCGGCTACTATTTCATTACATCTCGCCCATTTGTCCAAGCCCAGTTGCGTCTAACCGTGTCGCTGGTATTCGGCCTTGTTCGCTCTGCTCATCCAAACTTTTCCATTCACCATGCGTGTACCCGACCCAGTCCCATCCACTTCTGAGCGTTCCAAGTGGGACGTCCTTGCCGCCCCACGAGATCCAATTCTGGCCATTCATCAAGCGTACCAGCAAGATCCCTCCCCGTTGGCCGTCAATGTATCCGTCGGCGCCTACCGCGACGCCGGCGGAAACGTCCACGAGTTCCGTGCCGTGCGCGACGCCCGCCTCTCCATCGCAGCCTCGTCAACTTATGACCACGCCTACCTCCCCATTTCGGGCCTCGAACACCTGGCTTCTCAATCCGCCCGTCTGATCTACGGCGACGACGTCTTTGAGAGCGGCCGTATCGCGTGCTTGCACACAGTATCCGGCTCGTGCGCGCTCCGACTCGCGCTCTCCTTGGCGTCGCGCGTGCTGGGCGCTGAGGAGGCCCATGTGTCTCTGCCGGCATGGCCTAATCATGTCCAAATGGTTCCCATGGAGGCACTCAAGTTGGCAAGGTATAGGTACTATGACTATGACAGGCATGCCGTGGATATCGACGGAATGCTCGCCGATTTGGGGAAGGCGAAACGTGGAGATGTTGTGCTGTTGCAGGCGTGTGCGCATAACCCGTCGGGCGCGGATCTCAAGGAGCGGGAATGGAGACGTGTGGCTGACGTTGTTCAACAAAGGCGTTTAGTGCCGGTGTTTGATATGGCATACCAGGGACTGGCGAGTGGTGACATGGAGGAGGATGTATGTGCTGTGAGGACGTTCGTTAGAAAAGGGATCAATGTCATTGTGGCGCAGTCATTCAGCAAGAACCTGGGGCTGTACAATTCAAGGGTGGGCACAGTAAGTGTATGCGTGGCAGATAAGGTGCCGGGCCGAGACACGGCAACTAATCTCTTGAGTCAGCTGAGCTGGCTGGCGCGGGGCATGTACTCAAGCCCACCGGCACATGGGGCGCTTATCGCGGCCAAGGTGATGGGAGATGATACTTTGAGAGCAAAGTGGTTATTGGAAATCAAAGAGGTGGTAGGGCGGATTGGAAAGATGAGGGAAAGGTTGAGGGATGAGCTTGAACGAAGGAAAGTAGCGGGGCATTGGAAGCACATTACACAGACGAAGGGTATGTTCGTGCTGTTGGGGCTGACGTATTCGCAAGTTGAAAGAATGAGGGTTCTTCACCATATCTACCTGACGGGAAACTCGAGGATCAACATCGCTGGACTCAACGAGAATAACGTAGCGCAGGTAGCAGAGGCTATTGCAGAGGTTGTACAGAATTCAAAAACCCCAGAGCAGGGGTGTTAGAAGAGTAAAGATAAGTCGCGATATTTCGGGAATGTGTGACGCTGCTCTTGCGTTACTGCAGAATCGTGAACGGGACACAGGGTTGTGAGAGTTTGAGACGCGGCAAAGTGAGGCCACGTCCATGAAGATTCTAGCAAAGTCGCAATGCTGCGATTTCTGGTGCAGACCGATTGCAAACATGCCCATGATGGCACAGCCCAACCAATGCTTCGCGAAGGTCGAATAAAGAATGTGTGTGGCGCCAGATGTCATTGGTTGCGGTTCAAAACCTCTCAGCGTGAAGCGTGAAAGAGCAAGGAGAAGGATAAAATTAAGGCTCAAAATGAATTCACAAAGCTCATGACCAACTGCGGAGCCTTGTACGCATAATCCCCTCAAACTTTGCCCCTTCTGACTCAAATCGAAACGTACCTCAGTGAAGATCATGTTGTAACAGCGCTTTCAATCTTCCCGTCCGCTCTCCTTCCCGAAGAAGAAGCGAGTCTCCCGTCATGCGCTGCGCGGTCATCGGTTCTGGCCCGGCGGGAATCTACGCGGCCCAAGCGCTTCTCCGACGATATCCTACCATGCACGTTGACATTTTAGAACGCTTACCCGTTCCGTTCGGCCTTGTTCGCTATGGAGTATCGCCAGACCATCCTTCGACCAAAAATGCGATATCCCAATTCTCATCGTTCATCGAGTCGAATCGTGATCACATTTCCTTTTACGGAAACGTATCCGCTGGGCCTGGAACGCCCCTCGATCAAGATACTCTTTCACAACTATACAACCTCACTGTCTTTGCAACGGGCGCCAAAGCCCCTCGTCGTCTTCCTAACGTAGAGATTCCCTATCAGGGCGTACATTCCGCTCATGACTTCGTCAAATGGATCAATGGGCACCCAGAGATCGAAACAGGAAAAAGGGCAGATATTGAGAAGCGCATCTCATCCGGCACCGACATCGCGGTCATTGGCCTAGGAAACGTGGCGATCGATGTTGCGCGTACACTGCTTCGTTCAACAGAGGATTTCGCAGACACGGATGTGTCTCCGCGCGCTCTTGACGTGCTTCAAAAGGCGCGTATTCAAACAGTGTCAGTGGTTGGACGGAAAAACCCGGCCCGCGCTGCCTGGACAACAGCCGCGCTTCGCGAGGTTGTCACGAAAATACCTGGTATCATTACGAAGTGCAGTCACAGCCTTCTGCAGCGGGATTTAGAGTCCCCGGATTTACAGAGAACGTCAAAGCGGGCGTTGAAACTGCTGTTTGAGCGAACGGAGGATGCGGGGAGCGCGGGGAGCGCAGGGAGTGAGAAGGGAGTGGGAGAAAGCAAGACGCTCCATTTACAGTTCTTGTCTTCACCTCAGAGTTTCAAGCTTTTACCCAATGGAAATATTGATATGGAACTGACAACTCGAGACGAGAAACCAGGAGACCAATCGTTTATCAAAGAAGAACACAGTTGCATATTTCTTAGCCTTGGGTATTGTCCGGATGAGGGCTCAGGGTATCGCGTGGGATGGGCGAATGGGAAAGCCACAGGAATAATTGGGGACAACAAATGGGATGCAGAGTCTGTGGTTTCTCAACTACCTGATTTGTTGGCAAACGCAAAACCCGGGCTGCACGAATGGTTGAGAACGTCATCAGCGGAGGCAGTCACATGGGAGGGTTGGCAGCGTATTGACGAGGAAGAAAGGCACCGTGGTATGCTGGCAGGGCGGGCGACTGCAAAAATAAAAATCGAGTCCATTTCTGAGATGCTTCAGGTTGCACGTGGCGCATCTCCACGATGACGTGTTCTTTACCACAGTATTAGGACGCCATGAGAGATTCATCTACCGGGATCAGAGGATTATGAACGTATTAGAGCGCAGTTGTAGCTGCTAGAAGCTACACATAGTACAAGGTGCCAGCCAAGTTTTCGTGCAATTTGGGAATGCCCGTTGCATACTCCGTCGGAAGAGGAGAATCTTGCGCAAGTGGCATCTGTGGCTGGTCCGGGCGCACTTCAAAACGAGAGGGATTCCTCGCAGATAGGTACGCACGCCCACGCACGGCAAGAAGATCCGCGTAGTAAACTGGTGGAACGATGGAGACACTTCTCGTGCTCCTGGCGAAGAGGTAGCAAAGACGATAGGTCAGACCTTGAATCTCATCAGGAGTGAAGTTGATGTCATCCATCAGCACTGTATAACGCATCGGGCGAGAGGTACCCTTAATACCGTTGTGGCTGAAGAGGTAGAAATCAAAGTTTGTGGGATGCGCCACCTGGGAGTCCACAACGGTTCCAGGGAGGCAATTGCCAGACAGATCACGAAGCGAATCATCGATGGGCTCGAAGCGTACATGATGACCACGCTGCATAACGATGAAACTGATTTTCGGGTTGTAGGGACCCATCTTGAGAGTCGGCCCGAGCTTGTTGAGCTCATCTCTGATAGGTCCAAGCTCGTCACTGAGAACCTTTGCAAATTGACCATCGGCAACACCATTGCGATAGATAAGAATATTGTCCGGAAGGAATTCTTCACGACTAGCGAAGTTGTGAACTACTTCACGGACCATTGCGCCAAAGTCCTGAATACCTTCGGCCTTGGCATCTTGCACACGGAAAGTACCAACCTGTCTACCACAACGCTTGTCCAAACTACCGACAACGGCACTGACAGAAGGAGAATCACCCTTGCTTTCAAGCCCAGAGGCATGCGACACGGAGGCTCCAATTACCATGAAACTCTTTCCGAGGGCCGAGAAGTTGTCACCAGGGATACGATGGTTGACTCCATTCAGTTTGGCGTTGATCTTGAGAACGAGATTGAGACAATAGAGCTCCTTGGGGCTCTTGGCATTGGCCATGACCACGCACTGCGTGGGAATACCAAGGTAGGTATCGCCCACGTTCTTGATCTGGTTGTAGTCCCTCGTGGCGGTGTCATTCTTGATGACCATGATGATCTGACACTTCTTGCCACCGTACTTGGGATTGCTATTGATGCGGCCGTGAAGCTCCATCATTCCCTTCTGCAGAATTGGGGTGTGGCTCCATCCGATCTCTGGCGCCTCCGTCTTCATGCCGACTTGCTCGCAGACATGACGAACAGATGCGATGAAACGCTGCACTTCATACTTGACAATGTCATTCGCGATGACAAGGACGCCCCATGATACAAGCGGCTCGCCCGTCTGATAGAAAGTGTTGTTCTTCATGGTCCAGTGGAATTCATTATTGGGGTTCTGACGGACGTCAATGGTGACATTCTTTCCAAGCTGAACGAGCGGGGGGTCCATGATTCTCGCCGGGACAGCAAGCCTGTCAATATTCACTTTGACACCGAAGGCCTGGAGGTACTCCTGGGTCTGCTTGTTCACATCATCGAGCACACTAGCGATCTGCGCCAGACGAGCCGAGGGGCTCCTCGCACCGATGTTGGCCATGCGCTCCTTCATTTCTTGGTTCATCTGCTTCTGACGCCTCTGCCCAGTCATGAATGTGGCCTTCTCGAGCGGGATGTAAGTGTGTCCGGTCTTGCCACTCTGAATATCTAGACAGGGTAGATAGGGATAGTTGAGTGCCTGGCCCATGTCGGCGAAATGGTCGGCGATACTGACCCTGCGAGACGAGTTGGGGTCTTCGAACGCTAGCTCACTTGCAGCCTCTGGAGTGATCCTTTTGACGGTGAGCGGCTTTTGCTCCTGCACAGGCTGGTAGTTTTGGATGATCTTGAGGCCGCGAATGGCATTCTCCAGCCTCCTCGTCTGATCTGTGGTCAACTTGGTGGTAAACGCGGGCTGCATGGCGTCGGTATCGCCGCGATCGGTCGGGGTTCCAAGAATCTCAGCGGCGAAATCGTAGACGGTCTGGGAGATGTAAAAGGCACTGTAGGTGACATCAAAGGCAAGGAACATACCTGTGTCATGCGGACGGAATGCCTGGTAGTAACACACCCAAGCCTCACATCCATCGCCCAACCTCATACTGGAGACCGTGTCGAGATCCGGCGGGATTCCGAAGGCCTTTCCCGTGTACACAAAGTTGCGCAATGGGCTCGTCCTCAAGACGGTATCAAGCAAGGCGACGGCCTCATGTGGGCACTTGGGGTCTTCCTTGTTAATGTATTTGACGAGATCCTTGGTCGGGACCATGTTGGCCATATTGAACTTGACATTGTACTTGGTGCCCTCGCGCTCGGCCTGGAAGGTCTTGGTGGACCAGCCCGGATCGACATTCAAGTAGGCATTCTTGCGGCCGTCATGAGCGATCTTCGAGTTTCTAAAATCGTGTGCATAGTTGGCCTCAATATCTCGAATGAGCTTGGTGGCGATGCCGACGGGGAGGGGTTTCTCTTCCTGCCCCGGGGCGCCTCTACCGGCCCCGCCGCCTCTACCACCCCTACCCCTTCCTCTACCGCCTCTACCCCCCCTGCCCCTCCCCCTGCCGCCCCTGCCTCCGAAGCCACGGTCTTCCTCGATGGCCTCGAAGACGATGTCGTAGTGGCGGACGAGATCGGGCAAGTCGGAAAGATCGGTCGGGTAGCAATTGACATTCAATTGCACCTGCCTGCCCTCCTTTCCGTAGCGGCCATTGCGCGCGGCGGCTCCGACGCGCTCGAGCTCACGCGCGACTTCAGCAATGGTCGGGCGCGGCTGCGGCGGCGGCGCAGCCTGGCCGGAACGCGGGTCGGGGCGATCGGAAGAGTAGCGACCAGAGCCCGGACCACCGCCACCCGGCGGCTGGTATGAGCCATAGCCGCTCATGTTAGTTAATTGGAAGCGGGGGTACGGTGGATGGTGAAAACAGTATGACTTGGCTGGGGGTGGGG
>NW_005179328.1:60098-64081 GCF_000350225.1 Chondrus crispus
GGGGGGGGGGTGCGGAGATGGCGGGACAGCGGATAAAGCAGAATGCGGAGGCGGAGGATGGGGTGAAACGAAAGTGCGGGCGAATGTGAAGTGAAAAGGGTGTTATTACAGTAGATCAAGCGATAGGTTGAGTGGGCAGGATCGGGATCCAGGGGGCGGTGGATCAGGGGGAGTTAGGGACGAGGGAGATAGAATCACAATTTGAAGAGGGGGGTTTCGCGGGCGGTGATTGGCTGCAGCCGGTTTTTTATCGGCGGGAAGGGCGGGAAAGGAGTATCGATGGCGAGAGGCATGGCCGCCGTCGTGGAAAGCGAAGACAGCAACGGACCGACGGTACTGCCGCACACGAATCACATTTAGATCAGGCCTTCTCGGGCAATCATCTTCGAGCTTTACAGTACAGGAACGAGTGGAAAGCAGCCTCGCGCAAAGGAATCATACAGTACCAAGGGTACAGTAACAACTGTGTGTGAAAACGATTTACGACCCTCTAAGCATATGCGAACGGGTTTGCGATATGCCCTACAGCGCGCGCTGTTATCAAGTGCAAGGGATGAACTTGCCTCTGTTTTTTATCGTTACCGGGTTAGTTAAGTGCAGTGTAGTACATTTGGGAGGTACCGAGCAGCTAGAGCAGCTAGTGCTCGGACTTTCCGGGAGGACACAACTGAACATTTTTTGGTGTGAACCGAACGCTTTCGGAACGGACTTTCCGACCACACGGAAGTTCCGCCGGGTTCGAGAAGGCGGTCGTAGGCTTCTCGTTACATCAATGAACCGTTTAATTTTCTGTAATTTTCTTGGACGAAACCCCACACTGTGGGGGCTCTCTGTCCAGCCACCGTCCCGACGGCGGCTGCCGCCACGCGTGCAGCCTTTTGTTTTCGTTGTCACCCTCCGCTTCCTCCGCACTGCGTAGACGCCCTTGCTGGTGAGTTGGAACATGTCTTCCACCATTCTGTTTCCAGTCGTGCCACTCTTCCCGGCTGACGTATTCTACTGGATGTACAGTACCGCGACCCGTTGGAAAACTGTCTTTTCAAAACACCAAACCAAAACCTCCCCTTCTTCCCCAAAAATTTCGACGTCGTACTTGGCACCTACTGTATGATACTGTACTACAGTACAATCAGTATGCCACTGCACACAGGATCTAATCGTAATCCATTCACAGTTCAGTACAGAATCCATACTGTACATTTTACTGTAATGTTTCGTACATACAGTACACGTAGTACAGCACTGAACAACTCTCAACAGCACGTCCGGTCCGCTCCCCTTCTTTGCCCCCCGTCCGTCGACCTTACCCACTCTGCAAACCGGTCGTTAGCCTCCCGCCTCGCGCGGGCATCTCAAAACCCGACACAATCAAGACAGCCTAGCCTGCTGTGAGCGCAAAAGTTTACCCTTGTTGACAGGACATCAACCAAGGCCCTCTACCCTGCTACATACGATATGTCCTCGTCAACCCTACGGCGTCAATCTCTGCGGGTCACGTGGGAACAGCGAGCATTCTCGAATATTCTCTATGCCGAGAAACAGCATGACCACACGCTCCAGCCCGATCCCGGCGCCCCCATGCGGCGCCGCTCCATACTTGAATGCCTCGACGTAGTCCTTGATCGACGCTATTCCGTCCTCCCCCAGCATCGCCGTAGCCCTCACCTGCAGCAGCTCGACATCATGAATACGCTGCGCGCCCGACACGATCTCCTCCCCGCGCATCATGATATCGTACGAATTGGAATACCGTCCGTCCGTCGCGTCCACCATCGTGTAGAAGGGCCGGATATTGGACGGGAAGTGCGTCAGCATGAAAAAGTCCGTGTCGTATTTTTCGAACACCAGCTTACCCAGGAGCTTCTCCTTCTCAGTGTTGATGTCCTCAAAGTCTCCGATTTCCACCCCCGCGCCACGTAGCATTTCGATGGCTTCTGGCCACTTCAGTCGCAAGTTCGGCTTCCCAGTCCAGTACTTGAATTTTCGCACGTTCCACTTGGATCGCACCACCGCTAACTCCTTGGCGTATCTCTTTTCTAGTCCGTCAAAGATCGACACAAACATCCCGTCCAGTACATCCAGGATTTCGTTGTAGTGCTCAAAGATTTCCATCTCCAAGTCGAGCCCGGTGAACTCGCACATATGCCGATGCGTGTGACTCTTCTCCGCCCGGAACACAGGCCCGATCTCAAACACTCGTCCAAAATCTCCGCAGATCGCCATCTGTTTGTACAGTTGTGGGCTCTGCGCCAAACACGCCTTCCTTCCAAAGTACGACAACTCAAACACATCAGCTCCCCCTTCCGAAGCTCCAGCAATAAGCTTTGGTGAGTGTATCTCCGTGAACCCCTGCGCGTACAAGAATTCGCGGAACAGCTGGCACACCCCGCTCTGCACGCGCATCAGGCTGCCATGCGCCGGTACTCGCAAGTCCACCACTCGCGCATCCAGCCGCGTATCGCGCGTCACCCTCGGACGCGTGATCGCCCCGTCCTGTTCGTTCGCCTCGCCACCCGCCTCGCCATCAGAGCCTGCCGTGTCGCCCAAAGGGCGCGCCGCGTCGTCGAGCGTCATCGGCAGCTTTTCGTCCGCACGCGACACAATGTAGATCTTGCTCGCGGCAAGCTCGACGGTAGACACGGAGCATTTCTCGACGCGGCCGCCCTCCGGCGTTGATACCTTGGCATACACGTCGACGATGGACTCCGCTGTGACGTTCTTTCGCGCCCACTTGAAAAGATCCTTGCCTTCTAGTACTGCTTGCACGGTGTCTAGCGACCGTCGCAAGGTAACGAAAGCCACTTGGCTTGTGACGACGATCTTGTGGACGCGTGCTCTCACCCAGACTTGCTCACCGACTGTGACGCCTTCGAGTTTGGAAACCGATACAAAGGTTCTTCCAGATCCTGCGGTAGGGCATTTGCTCTGAATGACGCGGTAGGAGCCGAAGGCTGAGGAAGGCTCATCGTTAATGGAAAGGTACTCAATGCCAGAAACAAGGGCTTGGGCTTTGCTCGAGGCTTCGGCGGCAGCTCGGGCAGCGGCAGCTTTGCGCTCGGCCTTTTCGCGCTTGGCGGCTTCCTTTGCAGCCTTTTTTGCTTCTTTAAGAGCACGCTTCTCTTCTTCGGTCATGTTAGCACGGCTTCTGGCTGGCACGCCCTCACCGGTCGGTTGCGGGTCCATTGTAGCGACAGGAGTAATTCACAACGAGTATGAAAGGAACGATCTGGTCGATACACGAGCTCGAATTGGTGGGGTGGCTTTGCCTGTTCTTGTAACAATGAGGAAAGGCGGTTTATGTCGGTCGTTTGAGAGTTGCCGATAGTCTTTGCCGTGCTGGCCACAGTACATAGTACAGTACCCTGGGTACTGTATGCTGGGGCATCATTCCGTGAATTCGCAGGGGCAAGCTGCGGCGTCGTAATACACGTGGCTTCAATTCGACAGCAATGCAAATGCTCGAGATCCGATTTCAGATCCAGCGTTGCAAGGGCACTGTAGATTAAAGATCGAAAGATCGAATTGTATCAATGGCATGTCGTGTACACGTTGTATCGTCGATGTCCACGTTGGCTCCCCGTTTCGTTGGAAGACATAATCCAAGAAGACTTTCTCAAAGAGTTAACAGACCAACAAAACATTCACACGGACGTTTAGCATATACAAGTGGGCTCCGTGCGCGCTTCGCGCGCCAAGCCAAGTCCCTTCCTCCTCCGCTCCTCGTTCTGCACACGCTGTCGTTCCCCGCCTCGCTGCTCCCGCTCCCTCTGCGCTAACTCTCCCGTCTTCTCTCCGGTCTTTGTCTCCCCTTGCCCCCTCGTCCTGCCACACGTTACTCGCCCCTGCGCGTCGCGCCCGGTCCGAGCCGCCGCCCTCAGCGCCGCCGCCCGCCTGTGTCGCCTTCCCCCCCGGCCGCGGTTCGGTCCCTGCAGCCCGCAAACATGGTCAGCGCCGCTGCTCTCCACGCCGCCGCTCGCTTCCGC
>NW_005179329.1:0-3551 GCF_000350225.1 Chondrus crispus
GACCGGGTCCGCGCCCAGGTCCGGGCAGCGGCACCGCGCCGGCCGGCGGGTGGGTGGGTTGGGGTAAGAGCGCGGCGGCGGGCAAGCGCGCGCGGCGCGCTTAAGGGGCGCGCACATGCGGAGGGGGAGGGGGAAAGAGGAGGCGGGGAAGAAAGAGGACGGGAGCCGGCGGAGGAGAAGGAGCGGCGAGCATGCGCGGCGCCCTGCTGGGCAGGCGGCGGACGGAGGGACGCGGGGGCGGGCGCGTGCGGCGGTGGCGCGGGCGTCCGCCAGTTATGTTTCCGACACGCGCGGCGCGGCGGAGGGGTTCCCCCCCGCCGGCGTGGTGGCATCGCTGCCAGGTAGCGGGCGGGCGGCGGGCGGGCGGGGTGGGCGGCGGGACGCGATGGTTGTTAAGGCAAGGGGGCGTTGCTGGTGCGCGCGCCGTGGTGAGGTGGCTCGCGGGCTGACAGTGACAGGGCGGGCGGGGGCTCCGGGAATGAGGGGGCGGGAGCGGGGGCGAGAGGTGGGTGCAAGCGGGGCCCGGAAACAGTGACGACAGGCGGTTGGGAGCAGGAGCAGCGGTTGGTGGGCGAGAGCGTGTTTACAGGTGGGTATCTAGGAGAGTCCTAGATATCGTCTAGACGTCGTACCGTGCTGTTCACTCCTACTAGGAGTAGGAGTGTACAGCACGGTACGACGTCACGAGTTGTTTGCGTGTACACGTATGCAAGATCGATCCCACAATGCTATCCATGTATACCGCGATACGACGTGGTCTACATACAGGGTCTACACACAGGGGGGGTCGCGATATAGTGCCATCTTTGTTAGTGCCAGCTCCGATATAGTGCCACCCTTATGCGGGTGGCACGAATTTTGAGCCAAAAACGAAGGGTCTCCAGAGAGGCAAGGCACTTGGATGAATTGCTAACTCGAATAGAGACTATGGCGGAAAAAGGCCAGAGTCGATGATGCAATTGGACATCTGCAAAAGTGCGAAAAAGGAGCAAGTAAATCTCATGTTATAGTGGCCGGGTCGATATAGTGCCGTTTTCGCCCCATTAACACAGGGTAGCACTATATCGGGACCCCCCCTACATTAGGATCGTGTGTAAGTGTAGAATGGTGGGGCGTTTACGGAGACCACATGAAAGCAAGGGTACAAGGGGGTACAAGTGGATACAAGCGGTGCGCCGCTTGGAGCCGCCGGCCTACGACGCCGCGCTGCGGCCCTGCTGGACTCGTGCAATGCTTCGTGTAGATGCCTTTTGGGGGGCGCGTGCATTGTTGACCATTCCACCTTTTGAACATCAACATGTGCGGCGTTAGACGCATGGTAGTGTAGATGGATGGCTTTTTGGCGTATTGTTGGCATTCAACCCTTTCAACATCGACAATTGCGCCTTGCGTGGAAGGAAACGCAACCTCTCTATATATATATATATATATGCATATGATGCATATGATGGATGCATATGTATGTAAATTTATGTACTATCGCTTTTTTCTCGAGTTGGAAACGAATGCGAGAGCGCGGTACTGTACTGTACGCAACCGCCACAATTATTTTAATACTGCATTACTATTTCAAGTGAGTATCCAATTGAATTCGAGGTACAGTTGTTGATTCTTTACTTGCATCTCTGTAGTGCAATACGCACCTGAAAAGGGGGGTGAAAAGAAGTGAAAAAGGAAAAAAATTGGATACTGTAGTCCGGGTTTGGGGGACACACGTGTGCGACGAAGCGCACGATTATTTTAATTATTTAATTTATTTACTAATTAGATCTACAATCTAGAGCCGGGAGCTACTGTACTCGCCCCGGCGGGGCTCTATATAACTTAGCCCTTTGACCGACCAAGTCAATAAACCAACCCGAGTTGTCGGAGTTAGATCTCGCCTTCGTCGAAGACCGCTTCCGTTCACGCGACGCGCTTCACTTCTACGCTGCTAACGACATCCTCTATTGCTCGGGGTCCCCTTTCCATATCCTTTTACCCTTTTCTATCTCTAATTCCTATCCTTTTCTTTCCCCACCTCAATTTTCCCTTAATTGTGTTGGTTCCATTGGAGTCGGTCGCGACCGATCCGGTGTTGGTGTGATTGCCATCGGGCTGCAAGTAGGTCGTAGCGCTGCTACAGTGTCCTGTTCCGTCGGAAGGCTGTTGTAACGACGCCTCCTTCGAAGGTCTTATCATACAAGACAGTGTTGGTACCACCAACCGCGATTGCGATCGCATTGGTGTCGGTGTTTTGCCATCGGGCAACACGTTGGTCGTAGCGTTTCTACATAGTTACGTTTCCGTCGGGTAGTGCTAATCGAGCCCCCGTCGAAGACCTTGAATTATACTCAAGGTTTTGAAGACGCTCGTCGAGCATTGGCCTTACAACCCAGCAGACCCCGGTTACATTCTCGTAGACAAGCCCAACCCGCACTCGTCGAGCACTCAAGTCTTCACAAGTCTCTACCACCATTATCCTCCCGGGCCCGGTATCTTTCCTTCACCCCCCCATCGGAGTCGAGCTACCGTGGGCCGCAAGCCCACACAAGGGGAAAGGGAGTCTCGAACGCTCCGTAGCGCGTGCCATCGGCAGTGGTTGTTTCTGTTGCTGTTTTTCTTCTTTTTGTTTGACCGTCGGACTGTGTTCGCGGCCTGCCAGGCACATTGCACTACAAGAGGGCTGGGTCTCTAATACTTGGTGCCATCCCAAGGTCATTTTCTACATGGTCTTTGACTGTTTCATTCCAGTGGTCACTAGCATCACAAACAGCATATTGGGGAAGTAAAAGTTCCAAGAGATCTTGTTCGGTTAATCCAGTGATTTCGAGGTCCTTATTTTGGACGAAGAAATATCTGTTGAGAGAGTTTGTCCTTACTCGGTACGTAAGCTTGATCGACATCGTGGCTAAATAACTGGACTCTTTTGACAGCTGCCACAAAGAGTATTAGAAGAATCGACGAGAAACGGAGTGTGGAAACATTGTGTACCATGTATGGTTTGTCTTTGTCGTCCAAGTCACCCTGCATAACGATTTTCTCTACGTTGATCTCCATCTCGAGCCTCTGGATCCTCTCCTTCGTATCGGCCATCTCCCTCTTCAACTCGACGAGGGTGTCGCTAATATCCGGGGTCCACTTCCTCTTCCCGTCCGGGACGTGCACGTCGAGGCACTCATTCGCTGGCGGGTCGTCACTCTCCCCGCGGTGCCATCTCTGCAGCCTACGCAGCACATCGCCATCGCCCTCCCCCTCTCCCACCGCAACGCCCTTCCACACGCGGCGGCCAGCGGCCACGGCCTCAACCGGGAAGACGGCGAGCGCGACGCCGACGACGGCCTGCGTCGTCGGCATGCCCTGCAGCGCGACCTCGGCCTTGACGCACCCTGCCACGAGCGCGAGCAGGTGCCTCCTCGCGGCGGCGCGGCTCAGCGCGGGCTCAGCCTCGCGCACGACCGGCGGTAGCAGCGCGTGGCGGCGCGCCCACACGGCAGCGGCGAGCGCGTCGGGGCCGACGCGGCACTCCTTGACGCACGCGCGCAGCGCGAGCGGGCGCGCTTGGTGCGGCA
>NW_005179329.1:3709-29671 GCF_000350225.1 Chondrus crispus
TACTGGAATGAAACAGTCAAAGACCATGTAGAAAATGACCTTGGGATGGCACCAAGTATTAGAGACCCAGCCGTAGTGTAGTGCAATGTGCCTGGCAGTCCGCGAACACAGTCCGACGGTCAAACAAAAAGACGGAAAACAACAACAGCAACAACCACTGCCGATGGCACGCGCTACGAAACGTTCGAGACTCCTTTTCCCCTTGTGTGGGCTTGCGGCCCACGGTAGCTCAACTCCGACGGGGGGGGTTAGGGAAAGATGCCCGGCCGGGGAGGAAAATGGTGGTAGAGACTCGCGAAGACTTGAGCGCTCGGCGAGTGCGGGTTGGGCTTGTCTACATGTAACCGCGGTTAGCTGGGTTGTAAGGCCAATGCTCGACGAGCGTCTTCAGCACCTTGGGTATAATTCAAGGTCTTCGACGGGGGCTTGCTCAGCACTACCCGACTGGATGGTAACCGTGTAGCAGCGCTACTACCGACGTGTTTGTCGTGCACTGAGGTGGAAGGGTAGGATCCCCCTCTGGCAGAGCGCGCGCGTTCGGGGGGCGCGTGTAGGGGGGTTATCGGGAGACCACCCGTAAGGGACCGGTACGGGGCCGGGCGTGAGGCGCAGTACGGAAAGTGACGGAAAAAGGTGGAAAACAGAGCCCAGGAGGGGCGGAGCGGTAGGAACAGGTGTCGCGCGGAGGGCCGAGCGTAGCGGGACGACGCGCACGGTAGAGACAGGAAGGAATCGGGACGTAGATGGCTCGCAGGGTACCGTCGTGGGACGGGGACCGACGCGAGGCTACGACTCCGTTCCAGAAACCCGAGATGTAGACCCAAAGCTTCGTGAGGATTTACTTAGGGTCGGACGTCGGCTATATACTAGGCGGCGTCCGAGCGATAATTAATTAAACTAAAATTACTAAATTGGACGACGGCGGCGATGGCCGGAGAAACTCCTCTTGGGGAGGTATGACAACCACTACACGTGGGGAATGACACGATTAACGTGAGGAATAACACGGGTACACGTGGATAGAACTGTCAGTATTTCGACAGGGCTCCATGGAGCTTACACCCGGACACGAGCGGGGGTTTGGATACACGGTTACACGTGGTACATACCTCACTTATGATAGTGAGGCATTCCGCGTGTGCTACAGTACAGCACCGCGATTACGCGGGGCCGTCAGTGCTCTACATAGCCCCCCTCTTAGAATAGAGCGTCCGCGCGAACGGTAATTTCCGCGAAAATTTGAGGAGCTGAAGATTCCGGACACGCTTCCGCCGTCCTGACACGCTCCAGGGGTAGGTTTCGACGAGGCCCACCGAAAAGCCAACGGGGGAAACGTCTCGAGATTTGTCCTGTAGCAGCACCGTCCGAGATGGCGGAGTTCGGGTACCCGTTTGGGGGAGAAACCGCCTCGAGGGGCGACGGATGGCCTCGTCCGCGCGAGATGTGGGGTCGCAACATGTATGACGACGCCCTCCTCTTCGAGAGGGCACCGTTCATGTCCGCAGACGTTTTACGCGACGCGGAGGTAGTGCGGAGCTATGCGACCGCGACGGGTGAACTCCCCGGGGGGCTCAGCCTATCAGCTGTGATGTCCCGGGACTTCACACACCATTTGGTGATGGAGCCGGAGTTATTACGGCCAGGGTACCGGCGGGTGAGCACTGCGGCCAAGGTGGCTTTCGTGGAACTAGTACGGCAGAGAATTCGCCGAACGCCGTGTAATCGGCTGCTTCCCCGATCATGGGATATGGACACTTGGGCATACCGCAGTGATGCCGATCGTTGTTACGTCGCTAATTTAAAGCGGATTTTGGACAATCTCTCCCCAAGGGAGGAAGTCCCCTCAGTGTCGCTCTTGGCTTGGAGGGAAGCGATCCTCCCTCCAGGGTTTGAAGACCGTCCGGAGCGACTGAGTGACCCTTCGATGCACGGCAAGTTGAAGTTTGAACGACGCATGCGTAACCGAATGGGGGTGTTTGTCGCTTACGAGTGGGTGGAAATTACCACCTTCAAGCGGGACGTGCTCAGCACGCGGTACCCGGAGGTACCCGCGTGGTTTGCCCAGTATGAAGTCCCTGCGGACTTCATAGCTGAAGTGCCACCGTGTTTGGTGTATTATGGACTGAGGATCATGGACGATCCTCAGTCCTCCTGCTGGATGATATTTTTGAGCGAGTGGCTCGCCATCGTCGCCAAGCGCTTCCTATGGGCGGCCTGCGACGGGCGGTTGTACGTCCTCCCCCACGCGGTGGTGGAGTGGCTCCGTCGGTTGGACCTATCCCACGTCCTCGGCGGAGTGGCGCGGCACGAACGCGTACAGAGCCTGCTCGACGTCCACGAGGCCATCGACTGGCCTCGTGTGCCGTATACTCAGGGGCACCATTTCGATAACCCCCGCGCGCGTCAGTACTCGCCGGGGCGGAGGCACGACTCTGGCAATCCTCAGAGCGGAAATTGGGTACGGCTCGAAGCCGGTACGTTCACTCTTGCACAGCCCGAATACTTGAGGGAGGCAGAGGGGCTCGACGCCGGAGAGAGTGGCGAGGCGGGACGCGTTCGGAGGCGCGAGGATGTCCCGGGTGAGGAGCCCGGTGTGACACGCGTGCGGAGACGCGGGGTTGGATTCCCGAAAGCAGCCGGTATCGGACGCGATCGGGGACTGGTCACCGTCTCTGCGGCGGTGGACGTGACCATGGACGGCGTGGGAGAGCCGGGTGCTTCGCCGGTCGAGGCGGCTGAGCGTCGCGGCCCGACATCGATGTCGGACGCGGAGTTGCGCGTGCTGCTCAGCAACCCCCGCCTGAGGGAGAAGGTAAGACGCCTTGTCACTGAGGAGGCGTCGGGCGAGGAGGCAGGGGTGGCCGCGCCCTTCATCGCACCCGAGGTGGCAGCGGGGGTTCCCGCTCCACCCGGAGGACGCGAGGGCGTGGTCGCTGTAGTAGTGGCTGAAGGGGCGATGGAAGTGTCGGGGTCGACGACGGCGGGCGCGGTGGACGCGGTGCCAGAAGAGGCTCTCGTTGACTACGAGGAGGAAGGGGACCCGTGAGGCCGAGGCTTCCCTTAAGGAGGCCCGGTGGTGTGCCTCGTCCGATAGACAATGAATAAATTGCATCACTTGTGCTTCCTCGCGCGCGGTACGTAGGGGACAGAACCCCCTTGGTCAAGAGTAGGGAGGGGAAGTTTCCCCGTCTACGTGAGGAGGCGGAACCACGGCAGCCGATGGCCACGCCGTATGCGGCGCGGCCGCCGCAGTCCGCGAGAATAGCTTCCCTCCCTCGGACGGGGGGGAACTGAACGCGTCCCGTGGTCGGACCCGGCCTCTTCTACCGGGGGACCAACGCGGGGGTGTCCCCGGGATACGAGTAGAATAATTCGCCCCCCCCTTTCGGGCAAGGGGATACTGAGTACGCTAAAAAAACAGCGGGGACGGTCTCGTCCAACGAGGAGAACAATTTCCCCACCTCCCAAGGGAGGAGGGTGGCGAGCACGCTCTGAAATCGGTAATTACCTCGGTGACCGAGTGGAAGAGTGCGCCCCCTTTGCGGGAAAAGGGGGTAACGAGTACGCTATATTAGCGGGGACAGTCTCGTCGAACGAGGGGAACAACTTCTCCACCTCCCAAGGGAGGAGGGTGGCGAGCACGCTCTGAAAGCGGGGAGTACCTCGTTGACGGAGTAGAAGAATTCGCCCCCCTCTGCGGGAAAAGGGGTAGTGGTCCACCGGGTTGTTCGCGCCGGAGCGCGCGCGGTTGCCGTCCCACGAGCGGAGGGTCGGGTAAGTACCCGCCGTACGGCTGGGGAGGAGACACTGCCAACAAAAACCGACGGGACGGGTCGGTGGTCCGTCCTCGTCCGGCAGGGGAGCTTCCCAAAAAAATTAGCGAAAATAACCCACTTCGGAAAAAATCAAAACTCAAAAAATCTAATGTCACCGGTGGGCGGCCGTGGTTGGCTGGCGGAGTGGCCCCGGAGGCGGTTCGCGCCGACGCGTTGCGCGTTTCCATGGGGCCGTACAGTTGGCCCTCGTACCTCATCAGGGGAGTACAGGGCCGCGCTCTAACCCGCTTAATTCCCGAGTCCGACGCTGTCGGGATGAGCCCATAGCGCGCGGTCGGGGATTGGGATTCGCTTTTTCCGGCAGTATCGCGCGACCGAATTGTAGTCGATGTGGCGGTCGGGCTCCCAGGTCGACTCGGCGTCGCTGTACCCATACCAACGTACGCGAAACAGGGGGAGCCCGTCATCTCCCGGTCCGTGCCCGGTTAGCGAATGTACGACGTAAGCGTCTGTGGGGTCTCCTGCGTTATTAACGGGAGGTAAGGACTTAGCCACCGGTGAGGTATTTGGCACGCAGAAGGCATCGGGTTGGAACGTGCACTTCGCAGCAAGACGCGTGGCACCCGACGCGATGAACGCGCGGTGAGCGGGGCCGATCGGCAGAGGAGCGGATGAGACAACGGGGCGAGGCGCGGGTGGGTCTGTAGGGGCCACTGTTGGCTCGGGTGCGATAGGGCTCTCCCTCGCAGTCCGCGCGCGCGTCGCGGGGCGCGAGTCTGATTCTTCCCCACGCGGCGGACTCTCCGTTATCTCGACCTGAGAGCGGTACCCAGCGAGTCTCGAGCGGATGTCCTCGATTCACCTACTGGTTACCGCGTCCATCAATCCCGGCGTACGCAACTTCGCGGACGCCGGTGTAGCGAGGGTCCCTTCTGAGGCGGTAGCTTCGGGGAGGTTACTGTCCTCCCCGTCTGACTCCACCCGTTCCAACGGGGGATCCTCCCCGTTGCTCCTCAACGGGGGTGCCTTGACAACTCGGTCACGAGAGAGCCGGTCTTTCAGTCCCGTCCCCCGTAATATGGTGACGGTGTGTTCGTCCACCTGTACGACAGGGAAGGGTCACTCGGTCCGCGGTGCGAGCTTATTGTTAACCCGGTCCTTGTCCGTTTTCTCTTCGGACCGTAGCGCGGCCTCGCGGTTCACGAGTACTTGATCCCCTACCCGATAGTCCGGGGTGGGGTGGCGTATCCGATTATCGAAATAGTTCTTATACCGCTCCTGTCCGGCCAGCAAGTGGCGGCTGGCCGTCGACATCAGGCTGCGGAGCCACGCTAGGTAGCGGATCTTGAACTGCGCCCTTGAGGCGGATGGGTCCAACAGCGGCGTTTGTTGCAGGGATAACGGACTCGGGTCCGGGATAATACCAGGTCGAACGGTCGCATACCGATCATCCTGTTCGCCGTGCAATTATAGCCGTACGTCAGTGCGTCCGTGTACTGATCCCAGTCACGTTGATTATCGGCGAGGTAATGCCGGAGGGTTGATACCAACGTACGGTTGAATCTCTCCACCTGCCCATTGGTTTGGGGGTGATACGCCGTGGTAAACACGCTCTCAATTGAGAGTATCCTGCACACTGCGAGGAAAAACCTCGATGTGAATTGTCCTCCGTTATCGGAGAGCAGTTTCACTGGGGCGCCGTATACGAACACCCAGTGGAATATAACGCCTGAGCAACCGTTTCAGCGGTAATCCTCTTGAGCGGGACCGTCCTGGCCAGCTTGGAGTATCTGTCCGTCATCACCAAGAGGTAACGGTTTCCTCTTGGTGTACGGGGGAGTTCGCCGAGAATGTCGATGGCGATGTACTCCAGGGGCCCTGACGGAGGAAATGTCTTCAACTCAGAGTTGTGCTTCCGCAGTTTGATGCGTGCCTTCGCGCAGTCGGGACACATCCTTACGGTCGAGTAGGAGTCCACCGACATGCTTGGCCAATAGAACCGCTGTCTTAGCGTATAGAACAATCGCCTGCCTCCCGGGTGACCGGAAGTGGCGGGATAATGCGACAAGTACAACAACTTTTCCCGGAGGGTTGTGGGTACTACGATCTGTTCCACACCGTCGAGGTGGGCTTTCCGGCAGACCAGCCCTTCCTGATTCACGAAGAATCGGGACCGGCGCAATTCAGCGAACCCCTCCCCCTTCTCAAGACGGGAAGTCACCTCCTTACAAAATGGGTCGGAGTGCTGTTCACGAGAGAAGTCTTCGTGGGTTATCGCGGCCATCGAGACCGGGGGGTCCAGCGCGTAGCAACCCGCGGAAATTTCGACGTCGGTGGGGTTGTAGGTCTCCTCTTGATGCTGAGGCTCATCGTCGAAATTCATGACGGAGTAGCAAGGAATTTCTTCGTCGGTCGGGACAGTCGTACCCCCCGTAGATGGGATACGGCTCAGCGCATCGGCGAGGCAGTTCTTGATTCCCTTCACGTAGGTTACGTCGAAGTCATATTCGGCAAGGCGCAAGCGCCACCGGGCAAGTCGGCCACTCGCATCGGCGAAGTTCATCAGCCACCGCAGGGAGTGGTGGTCGGTGTTGACCGTGAACCGCTCCCTTTCCAGGTATGGGCGGAGCGTCTGTACCGCCCATACGATGGCGACGCATTCCTTCTCGGTTGTCGAGTAGTTGCGTTCCGCTGACGAGAGCGTGCGTGACCAATACCCGACAGGGTATCGGTGTCCATCCTCGTGGGTCTGCAGTAGTGTGCAGCCCAACTGAGCGTCTGATGCATCCGTATCCAGCGAGTAGGGGCGCCCCAGTCTTGGGAGTTTTAAGACTGGTGGCGAAATTAAGCACTCCTTCAGTGTCTGGAAGGCCGTGGTCTGCTCTTCATCCAGATTGGGAAGGACATCCGGCTCTCCTTTTCGGAGCATAGCCGTAAGGGGCGCCGCTATCTTGGCGAAATGATCGACGAAACGTCGGTAGACATTACACATTCCCAAGAACGAGCGCAGCTCGGTCTGGGTCCGTGGTTGAGTCGCTTCTGAGAGCGCTTTCACATTCTTCGGGTGGACCTCGAGTTCGCCCGGTCGAATGATATGACCCAGGTACTCGACAGAGTCCTGAAAAAACCTGCACTTGTTAAGTTTAAGTGATAATATATCCTGCTGCAGAGCACGGAGTATTACGTCCACATCCTTGAGGTGCGTGTCATAATCCTTGGAGAAGATTATGATATCATCAAGGTAGATGAGACAGCTCTTCCAGCGATAGCCTGAGAGGAGGATATCTAACATACGTTGAAAGGTGGCCGGGGCGTTCATCAGCCCGAAGGGCATACGGTTGAATTGATACGTCCCGGCGTGGCACGTAAACGTGGTTTTCGGTCGATCCTCCTTGGCGACTGGAATTTGCCAGTACCCGGAGTTACAATCAAGGGTAGAAAAGACCTTGGCTTCCCCGAGCGTGTCAAGACACTTGTCCATCCGGGGGATGGGGTAAGTATCTCGCACGGTCAACGCGTTCAGCCGTCGGTAATCGATGCAGAAACGGAGGCTCCCATCTGACTTGGGTATGAGCACAACGGGGGACGCCCATTCGGACTTGGACCGGGTGATCACCCCGTTGGCTAACATCTCGTCCACCGAGGCTTGTTCCGCCTCACGGGCGCGGGGACCAGCGCGATATGGCTGACAACGAAACGGCTTTGCGCCGGGGGTGAGTTCGATGCGATGCTCGGTCGCTCGGACTTCACCCAAATTCCCGTTCCACATCGCGGCGTACGGCGCGAGCATGGTGCGAACCTGCCCTCGCACTTGCGCCGGCAGGTGGTCGAGGGGAACTGCCTCCTGCGGAGGGGATGTCTCCGCTTGGGGGAGGACATCGCGAGGGGGCCTCTCGCCCTGTAGAGGGGGGCTCCCCTCGGAGAATTCCGCGGCTAGGACCGCGTCCAACGGCATCGCCGTGCGCACCATCGCCCGCGGATGGGGAGTGACGAAGCCAACTACTTGGTTCTTCGACAACCTCTTGTTGGTGGACGAGAAGTTCGCCATGAGGACCTTGAACTCTTGCAACGGGGTGATGTGCACCACCTCGTTGGAGAGGGAGAGCCGATGCTTCGCATATAACTGCGGGTTCGCCTCGAAGACCGAGAGTCCGTTCCGTCCACTTGTGACGTAAACCCAGGTCTGGGTGCCCGCCGGGAGGTTGACGGCGCGGGAAACCTTGAGCTTGGGCGAAATCCGCCCCGCTTGCAGGGAATACTCCTGCTCCGTCGGGAGGGGAGGACTGTTCACGGCCCGGGCAGCCGGCTTGCGGACGATGCGAATTTATGTGCCATCGTCCAGCTCCACCACTTTGCATCTTGGGTAAATCGCCTCTACAAACTTGTCGTTGAACTCACACCCCAAAATGACTGGGGCGGCTAACCGTTCACAGACGATGAATGTACACCTCATGGTGCGGTCGCCTAACCGCACCACGAGGGGGATTTGTCCGCTTGTACGCAATGGTCTCCCATTGGCGTCAGCGATCGACGGGATTTCTCCCGGAATAATCAGCGCTTCCCATCCGGAGGGAAGCGTGTCGGCACGTACGAAATTGGAGCCCGCTTCTGTATTCAATATTGTGAGCTGGCGCACCAATATCGACGGGGATAATCCAAGGTCTGCGTAGACATTGTAATTCCGCCGAGACAGCGCAAGCGCTGTCTCGGGATGGCTAACACCCCTTGCAGGCGGGGGGGTGTTTTTCCGCCAAGGTCGGCGTAAGGTACCGAGCCCTTCGGGGTCGGGGTCTCCCTGGGATAGCCCAGTGTGTTTGCGGCCGAGTATCCGGTACCGCTTCTCCGTCTCGGGAGGTGAGGACGATTCCGCCTCCTTGGGCGACCGATCCGGGGACGTGCCCGTGTCCACCTCAGCGGCTGCAGGCTGAGGTTCTCTTAGTTTTTTGGAGGAGAAAGAGCTTCCCCGGGGGGCGGAGGGGTCCTCGTCTCGGTACCCGCACGCGGCGGCGGGCCGGCGACGGCTTCGGGGTTCATTACCCGGTTCGCCTCGTAACTGAGAAGGGCGACGGCTCGGAGGTACGCCTCCGGAGGCACTCGGCTCTTTTGGGCCGCGGTCAACTTCTCGTACTGATGGGGTACGAGGGATACATCCTTCACCTTCATGTCGCAGTCGGGGGAAATGTGGTCCCCGACCCGATAACAGGTGAAGCAGATGATCTGCAGGGACGGAGGTCCCCGCAGATCCTTCTGGTAATTACGGGACGTTTTCCCCGGTGGAAGTCCGCGAAAGCCCTCGGCGGGCTCTCGAGCGGGTTGATACGGCTTGCGCCGGTCGCCGTAGAACAGCGAGTCTCCTTCGTTGAAGGAGGATTCTTCCGTCGGGAGGGAAGGAGCCCCCCCCGCGAGGTCACCTTCGGTAGCGAAGTAGTTCTCGGCTCCCCGAGCCGTTTGAAAAATGGGAGGGGGGCCGGTTGACGACGACGGGACGCCATCCAGGGCAGCGAGAACCTGTTTACCCGAGCGAGGCTTCCCGAATTCCGCGCGGCGCCCCGCCCCGTGCTGGGCCCGGAAGGCGCCGCCGTGCGAGCGCGCGTGGGCGATGGTATCCTCGAACGAGGATCGCGGTCGATCCTCGCGAGCTTGTAACACCAGCGGCTTGATCGCAGGGGTGAGCCCCTCGATGAAGAGGGTCGTCCTCTCGTATGCCGAGTGCACGTCCCCGCACCTCCCCAGGGCGGTGGACATTCGAGTAGCGTACTCGGTTTCCAGTTCGCCCGGCTTCTGGCGTAGCTCCCTCAATGCCGTGAGGGCCCGCTCGATCTCGAGGTTCGTCGCATATGTGCGCAACAGCCAATTGACGGCGGCGGCCCAGCTCGCGATCCCCTGAGATTTGCGGTACAGTCCGCGCTGGGACTCATACGCTTCCTTAGCTGGCGGAGCCAGCAGATGGTGTAGGGCCATCAGGGCCATCGCTTCGGTCATATTGGCGTTGTCAAAATTTTCCTTGCAGCGAGCCAGAAAGCTGATAACCCTGATAGGATCTACCCCGCTGAATTTGTACTCCCCCATGACCACGAGGAGGTACTGCACCCTCTTACGGGTGGTAGCGTAGACCCGGTCGTCCAGGGTTGGGTCGGTATCCACGAGGCGGTAGGCTCGGTAGTTACACACACCTCTGAACCGGTGGTTCGTCGGCTTCCAGACAGAAGCCTTTTTCTGTTTGCGGCCGAACGTCGGCGTTGGGGCCGTAAGGGACTCTGACTCGGAATCGGTCTCCAAGTCAGAGGAGGATGTCGAGGACGGGCTCGAGTACCCGTGCGGAGGGTATCCATCCTTTCGTCCTTTGCGACGGTTTCCCTTCCGCTCTTTCCGACTGGGTTTGGACTTTTTTCGTCGTCCACTCCCCTCGTCGTCTGAGCTTCCCCCTTGATCGGGGTTCCCCCCCGTAAATTCTGGGAAGGTAAATCACCTTTAAGGTGGATAGGTCCGGCGGAGGCCCCCTCGCGGGAGGCTCCAGCCGCGGTTCGCGACGCCTGCGGATTGGCGGAGAATTGGGGAGCGGTCTCCATGGAGGGGACCGGTATCCCCGCGGCTTGCAGCGCCGGCGTTGTCACGTTGGAAAAGAGCAGGCTCTTATTCAACGAGGGCAACCCCTCAGCGTGATGGAGAGTCGCTACTCCGACTGTAGCCGGAGGGATTCCAGCAGCGGGGGCTGATGTTTGCGTCTTCAAGATGGCAATTTCTCGACGGAGGGCCTTGAGTTCCTCCGCCGTGGCGGTCTCCTCTTGCTTACTCAGGATGGCAGCCTCCTTGGCGCTGGCAGCTATGTCCGCCTGCCAGGCCTTGGTGAGCACGCCTTCCAGGGCGGTTAGGCGATCGCGCTCTCGCGCGGCTTGTACCTCGGCTTGGGCCGCGATAGTTTCCTCAATAAAAGTCTTGAGATTTTCTCGCAGCGCCGACGGTTGCGCTGCGAGCTTCTCCGCTACAGTATTGAGCGTGAATCTTTCCGCTTCTCGGAGAATCTCGCCACAACTCCGAGTGATCCACGCCGCAACTGGCCGAGGCACGTCTCGAGGACGGGTCTCACGGGACGAATCGGACCCGGATACCATAGCCTTGAGCTTGTCGAAACCTGTTGAAACAGAGATAGAACACCTAGGACCAAAAACGGTAAGGGATAAGGGACACTCCGTAGACTTCTAGGTCGGGAGACCAAAATGTCGTGCACTGAGGGGGAAGGGTAGGATCCCCCTCTGGCAGAGCGCGCGCGTTCGGGGGGCGCGTGTAGGGGGGTTATCGGGAGACCACCCGTAAGGGACCGGTACGGGGCCGGGCGCGAGGCGCAGTACGGAAAGTGACGGAAAAAGGTGGAAAACAGAGCCCAGGAGGGGCGGAGCGGTAGGAACAGGTGTCGCGCGGAGGGCCGAGCGTAGCGGGACGACGCGCACGGTAGAGACAGGAAGGAATCGGGACGTAGATGGCTCGCAGGGTACCGTCGTGGGACGGGGACCGACGCGAGGCTACGACTCCGTTCCAGAAACCCGAGATGTAGACCCAAAGCTTCGTGAGGATTTACTTAGGGTCGGACGTCGGCTATATACTAGGCGGCGTCCGAGCGATAATTAATTAAACTAAAATTACTAAATTGGACGACGGCGGCGATGGCCGGAGAAACTCCTCTTGGGGAGGTATGACAACCACTACACGTGGGGAATGACACGATTAACGTGAGGAATAACACGGGTACACGTGGATAGAACTGTCAGTATTTCGACAGGGCTCCATGGAGCTTACACCCGGACACGAGCGGGGGTTTGGATACACGGTTACACGTGGTACATACCTCACTTATGATAGTGAGGCATTCCGCGTGTGCTACAGTACAGCACCGCGATTACGCGGGGCCGTCAGTGCTCTACAGTGTTGCCTGATGGCTAAAAACACCCTCACCGGCGCGATCGCAATCGCGATAGGTGGTACCAACTCTGTCTTATACAGTAAGACCTTCGACGGAAGCGTCGTTGCAACAGCCTTCCGACGGAACTTGAAACAGTAGCAGCGCTACACAACGTGTTGCCCGATGGGTAAAACACCTACACCGGATCGGTCGCAACCAACTCCAGTGGAACCAACACAATTAGGGGAAAAGTAGAGATAGAGGTAGAAATGAATAGGGAAATAAAGGAAAAAGAAAAAGGGAACCCCCGAGCGCAAAGGATAACGTAATCTGTGGTAAAAGGGAGCGTCTTGGGAAAGACGGACTTCGACCAAGGCGATATTCAACTCTGGAAACTCGGGTTACCTTTACTGACTTGGTGGTCAGAGGGCTAAGGTATATATCGCCCCGCCGGAGTCACTACAGTAGCTTGCGGCGCTAGATCCTAGATCTAATCTAGTGTCAGCAAAATTAATGCCAACTAATTAACTAAATAAAATAAAATAATTAAAAATTAAAACTGTGCAATTATTCACACGTGTGTCCCCCAACCCGGACTACTTTTCATATCCAAAATTTTCCTTACTTTTCACCCCCCTTTTCAGGTGCGTATTACACTACATGTCCCCCTTTTGAGCGTCTTTGCACATCGGCTACACTCCTTGATCTCCAACTCCTTCTTCTGTTCTCGACCCCCTCTCTTTCCATTCCTGACCGACGGTCTCCGCATGAGCAAGGACAAGACGAATCCCACGTATCCTCCACCTCCTGAGCTCGCGGGCGAAAATACTGCTCGGCGACGCACCGGTGTCGGCTTTGCGAACAAGTCTCGCGCTTCCGTCGACCTCCCTCCTATACCCCGACGTCCCCCTGATTCGGACGTCTCCGACCCGGCCTTTCATCCAGGTCATCATCCCTCTTGGGTAGCCCGCCACTACCCCTCGCTCGAAGAGCTACAGGACAAAATCATGCACGAACATCCTTCCTTATTTGCCTCGGCCCAGTGGTTCTCCTCCGTGGGTATTCGCGACGTTTCCAAAATCGAACACCAATTCGCCGACGACGCGGGCATGCTTCCCGGTAATCTCCCGGTGCTTGCCATCCGCTCCTTTGACTGGCGAACCCGTATAGCAGTTCCGACTTCCATCCTACGTCATCCTCCCCCATGGGGCCGTCTCACTCTCTCCCTGCGATTTATGGAGGCCGTATTCGCTCGACTTGCCATCTCCATTTCCGACACCCTCATACCCTCGTCATACGGTTGCGACACTTGGCGTTGTCGTACAGAGGGCAAACGCCTCTACTTAGACAATCTCATTTATATCACCTTTGGTGACCCTGCCGCCGAGGCGGATCGCCTGTGGCGAAACCGACATACTGTCACATCGGATGCCATCTTCAGGACCGAACCCATTATCCATTCGAATTTCCGTCATTTAAAACGCGGGGGTATTTTCTTTTTTCAGAACACAGTGCGCTTTGAACGGCGTATTCGGTCTGATACGGGGCACTTCATCGGCTACCAAATGGTAGAGGCGCGCGAGATTTCCCGTCAGCATGATGCAAGTCGTTACCAGCGCATCCCCTCATGGTGGAGCCAGTACGAGGTGAGTCAAGGCTTTTGGGCCGAAATGGGACCCATACTCACGTACTATGGCAGCTACCTGCGGGATCCGCAACACGGGTTATGGGTGGTCTTCCTCACAGAGTGGTGCGTCAAAGTAGCTGCGACCCTCTTGTGGGAGACCTATGATTGCTGGCGCCTGTGGCGCCTCCCCGCGAAGCTGATAGCACAAATGCGTCTATCGGACTTCTCTGTCTCTCTGGGTGGCTCTGATGTCAATCGCGAAATACGCTCTCTCCTTGCTACGATCGAGGGCGTGGATTGGGACTGTGTCCCTCCGCAAAACTCCTCTCGATCCTTCAATCGCCAACGTCCCCCTTCCTCCCCTGGTCGGAACCACCCAGCCGCGGGCGACTTCGTGTGGTTCAACCACTGGTCATCGACTCTCTGCTCAGCGTGGGAAGCTCAAACGAGCCGTCGATTCGGAAACCAAACACCGGTTCCCGACGATACCTCCATCGTCACATCTGACCCCCGGGAGCTTCACGTATGCTCCCGTCCTTCCTCTCCAATCCCTCCTCGATCGGCTTTCCCTGCTTCCCCGCGCGCAGCCCTAGCCTGTCCATCCTCGTCAAAGGCGCCCTCAGCTATCAAAATTCCCTCGGCAGGCCACACCGAAACATTGTCGGTAAGGGAAGTGATATCTCCCCCCATCTCTAACAATTTCCAAAAATACCCACGACGTCACGAGCGTATACTGTGCCTCGCTCCGTGCTCACGGTGTTGAGGGAGAGGCTCTGCAAGGAGCCTCGATTGACGACCTGCGAGTTTTGGCTCGCCTCGTGTCATCACTTCCAAAGGGCAAATCCTTTGGCAACCCTCCCGTCTGAGCTGACAGGCGCGACACTTCCCTCGTAATAGCTTGTCGCATCTCTATCCTGCCTGCGTGACGCTGAATTCGTGACCTCGTCATGTCGCCTTTGCTCCGTAAATTGAGCTTTCCTGCGTGGTCCTTCGTCCCTTCGCTTCCTCCTCTTTTTCTCATTGATGCCCATCCCGTCATAATCACGGTGACACCCTTATACCTCCTTTCTCCCTCTCTTCACCTCGCTACTTCCTCCTCTTTTTCTCTCTCTCTCTTTTTTGTATACGCCCCGTCGCCGCGGTCGCATCTTCCTCTTTCCACTTTCCTTCTCTTTTCCTCGTTACTGTATTCCTTCTCTTGTCCCTTTTCTGTGCACCTCTGCAACTGCAGTTGCACATCCCCTATTACCTTCTCTTTTTCTTGCACAGCTTTCCTTCTGCCATCGTGTTGCACATCTCTTTTTTCCACCTCTTTGCTTTCACTTTCCCATCTCCCCCAGTCTGTCCTCCCCTCGTATTGTGTTCCTCCTCTTTTTCCTAGCGTGCGTCCCCTATTCTTCATTCCCCTTCCTCGTCTCAAATTTTCCCTCCTCTTCCTTCATCCGGCGTTCGTGACTCGCGCGTCGAGGTCTGAGCGAACAGTTCTCTTCGGGTTCATGAGACTTCGCTATCGGGTTGGAGTCCTTGTCGAGAGACGACTGACCCCTCTGCGGGGAGATTCCTCCAAGCGTGTCACCATGTTTACCCAACCTCTTCATAGCAACAGACCCGTCTAGTCTCATCATCGCGGCAGGGGAGATGGGTTCCTCTCCCTTTAGGTGCAGCCCGACTATTCCTTTTCTCGTACTGGCGGTGTCGCCTCGTCCTTTGGGGTCCTTCCTTGGGGACTAATTTATCTCGCCCGATCACCTCATCGACCGGCTGGGATACACGTTGTACCATTCAGGCTGAAAAAATTAAATCGTCGCAGCGGCGTGGATGATCGGTCAGACTGTGACACTCGAGAATGTGAGCAGAGGTTCTCATTTTGCTCCCATTGTGCGTCTCCATTTAGCTCTGTCGCCGAGAACTGCGCGATCGACTGTAATTCTCTTTTCTTTCAATTCTTCAGGCTCCTCGAGGCGATTCTCGCTGTCGCAGCGAGGTGGCTGTGGCCATCGTCGAGGTTGCCGTTCATGTCGAGTCAATACGAAATCGCGGTCGTCATTTTGCCGGTGATTTCGTTTTCGAGACTTCTCGGTGGTATCGCGGGCGGAGGTGTCTTTGAGGCGTAGGACGCATGTGGATCGTCGTCGACGATTTCTTCTCCTTTTTTTCCTCTTTATCCAACACGTCGTAGCTGTGACACAGCAAAGTTTAGACGTCTTCGAATGTGTGAGTCCACAAGGGCTCGTCCCATCGGATCGATGTGGTCATCACGAGGTGTTCCCCCGGGGAGGTACGTAGTGCGCCTTTCCCTTTGCTCTCCAGCCTTCGATCTGTAGACACACATAACAAACGAAAAATCAGCGAGCCTTCTAACACGATCGGAACTTGATCCCTTTACGTCTCGTCCGTTCAGACGTTCAAAGCGAGAGTCGATCCCAGCTTTGGCCTGTTGGCGATTAGCTACCCTTCGTCCGGCGCGCCCCTGCTCTCGTTGCGATCCGCGATTCCCTTCTTCCTCCTCTTCAATTATCTCCTCAATTCCACGAACCCTTTTCTTTGAAAGTATTAGAAACGTACACTGTAGTAAGCAAATCAAATAACGCGCGGTCATTCAATTCAATCTTGGATTACCCAGGGAGCGGACTAACGTTCTCAACAAATGCCCTGGTGCTCAATTCACACGACAACAAAAAAAGAACACGAAACGAAGCGAAAAAGAACTGAGCGAAACTGCAATAATTTCTCCACGTTATCTCCACGGGCTCTGCATTCTCTCCGTCTCGCGGGGGAGAATTGGTGCGGCTGCCCCGCAGGGCTGTTGCACATTTTGCCCCCATTGAACTCTTCCTTCTCCCAGGTCAACGCATGACTTGTATCTTTCACATTAAAATAGTAACCGTAAGGCAACGATACGTCGGTTCGGAGATCGCTCTCTTTCTTCCTTCGGGGACCTTGTGGTCTTGCCGGTCAGCGTCCGAGGGTCGCTATCGCGTCTCCGACGTCAAAAAAAGAATAGAATAGGGCGAAGCATGACAAAACCAAAAGCGAATACGAAAGAAGCATAACTTCGCCCTGCTCGACGAGTTTCTGTCCGCGATTGGTCGGTCGTGGTCAGCGCCATTTTGGTTGTCCTAGTCTTGCGCGTCGACGTCGCGGTGCGGGGATGTATTCCGCCTTCACAAAGAAAAAAGTAAACAGGCAAACAAACGTAGAGCAGATCATAAAAAAACAGATAGCTAGGAAGGGAGTCAAAGAACAGGAAAGAACATTGCTATTGTGCGCCACTCGGGGTAAAAACAAGGACGTGAGCTTGGCAACGTCAGTCGCTACAAGCAACATACAGATTTTCGGTCACAAGCTCGTCGAGCGACACTTTCTTCTCCATTGGATTCGTCCTTTCCACAATGTTCCTCCTGGACGTCCTCGGAGGAAGGAGGCGCGAGGCTCTCGATCCTCTCATGAATAAATAATTAACGTTCCGTTCCCCTTCTTTCTTTCGTCTTCCGCTCGCCGCTGCGAGCGACGAGGCTTTTTGCGAACAGAAATAGTCGCGGTTTTGGCGAGAGGGGGGGATGGCTACTATGCCGGTGTGCGGATCTGATTGTACCGTTCCGCGATTCACACGTGGGGGAACCCTCCCGCTCGCGGAGCGTCGATTTCTTAGTCTCTCGATCGTAGTCAACGCCTTTGAAACGGGTTCGACGACGTCGTCGTTCGGTGCTGTGGTCGGCGTCGCGCGCGGGGGTTTGTGACGGTGCTGCCAGACGGCCTCGGATACTCGTGCCTTTGGCTATAGCAAGCGACACCCCGTTCTCGTATGACCGACAAGTTCCGTACCTTCCCTTAATTTTGATTAAAATTTCGAAGACTGACCAGTGTTCAATTTTCGATTTTCTCCGCCCGTCCAGCAGCTCACTGCCGGTATCTCCATTTTTTGATTAAATCATGCCCCACGAGGGCGTGTCACTGATCCAAGCGTCCCTTCACGTGCGCGCGGCGGCAGCGCGTGATCGCATCCAAGGACGTGTATTACCTCAGCCTGAGACTACAGAAATTTTTTCATTCCACGGCATGGCCGCGCAGGCCATTTCATTCATGGGCGGGGGTCTCAGGCGAAATCGCTTAAGTTATTTCATTTCCCTTCTCCTCACTCCGAGGGACCTCGTTTCGGGCGACTGTCCTTACTGTCTCTCTCCACGACGCGGTTCACCGCATCACTTCCAACTTGAGAGCCTCCGGATGGGGACCATCTCCAATACAATTCCAATATTTCACTCCCGGTCTTATCGCGTCCCGCATCATTGACTTCCTCTTGATCAGCCTCCCTCGCATGCGCCTCTACATCACCTGCATCTTTCCCCTTCTTCTCCCTCGACTCGAGGGTAACCCGCTCGTCTGCCTGACACAGCCCGCTATCCCTTAGAGAATACTGTGGTCTGTTCCTCCTTTCCCTGAACGGTAACACGACACACACACGACTACAGTACCACGCTTTTCCTTCACTTACACCCTTCCAACTGCGTTCCGCGTTCTCTTGCCTTCCGCCGTCTGGTTTCTTCCAGACACTTACTCAATTAGGAACAGTTCATCGTGCTCAGTTATTCGTAGAATACACTTCTTCCTCGGCCCGACACACAGCGTATTAAATTGCTTACGATCGAAGGCTCGCACGGTACTAGGTACGCTCGTCCAAGAGTCGCCGAACGATATGTGTTGTAAGGCTCATTCACCTTGGTCTGCGGTGCGGGTTCTTTCTCGCTGCGTCCTGTCAAGAGACAACCGAAAACACACAGAAAGAAAAAAACAAACCAAACAGAATAGAACAAAAACAAAAACAAAAAGTAGTGGGTTACTGTGGTCAGGGGGTAAGTAAGTCCTCGATGAGGACGATGGTCATGTAAAAGTACATGGTATAAAAACAAGCGCGCGTCTTGCTCGGTCTTCAATCTTAGCAGATCAGCCGCGAACGTCCCCTGTGTGTGCCGTCAGCTGCGGGCGACAACAACAAAAAAAGGTAATTATTTTGGATTAACTTGCTCTCCGAGGACGGGACACTGATCTCGATTGTCGTTTCGCGTGCATCCGTTGATGACGGGGGTGCGTCTTCCGGTAGGCT
Source organism: Chondrus crispus (assembly GCF_000350225.1). Taxonomy (NCBI): domain Eukaryota; phylum Rhodophyta; class Florideophyceae; order Gigartinales; family Gigartinaceae; genus Chondrus; species Chondrus crispus. The sequence goes on from NW_005179329.1 coordinate 22,114, forward strand.
CAATGCCTCGTCCGGGGGCACAGCATCACTTCAAGTCCCTAAAACGCGTCACTCGTCGTTGCCTTATCGTAAAGGCGTTCCGCGTTCTCTTGCCTTGCTCCTCTCGCTCCGACTTTCCTTGCTTGCTGATCCCTTCTGCTCCGAATTTCTGACTCCTCCGTGTTCCATAACCTGCTGATTCTATTGACGATGACTATCCCACTTGCGCGTGCGCGACTTGCAGCGGCAAGGGTAACTTCTTCCTTCGGAAATACGTGACGGCCGCACTGCGGGGTAATTGCTCAATGGGCTCCCACGTCGCGTCCTCGGGCGTATAGCCGTACCATTCCACCTTGAGAATCAAATTACCATTTTGATAATCGTGGGCGACGACCCGGTCGATTACGTATTCCGTGTTCTCCGTTTCCTCTCCTTTCTCTGAACTGTTTCCTTCCCCCTCCTGAAGATCTTCCAATTCGTCCTCTTCTCTGGACTTTCCGAAATCGCATGGGTCCGGAGATGTCTCCGCTGTCGGCGTTTGACCAACTAAATTGTCCTGGTCCCCTGACGTAGGCTCACGGGTGTGAGGACATTCCTCGTCCTCCATTACCTCTACTTCTTCGTTTAACTCCGGCTCTCCCAGGAACTGTCGCGCTTGACGTAGGCCAGTTATCGGCGCATAGTCCATCGGGCTTGGGGCTAACTCCACTCTGTCTCGCAATACGCGTTCCTCCTGATCGCCAATGGCAATGACTACCGTATATTGATCCGATCTTCTGACCTGATAAGGTCCTGTAGCGACTTGTGCCAGCTTGTGTTTTGGTTCGCTAGCCGTGCCCTGCTCCTTCCGGAGGAACACGTAGGACCCCGGTGGGATCTCATATTGCGGCTTGCGAAGGCGTGCGTCGAAATTTCGCTTGTACCGGGCTTGTTCCTTTCGCAAACTCCTATCGGCGCTTCGCATTAGGCTCCCCAACCACGACTGCCATTTCAGGTAGTATGCTCGTGACGAGCTGAAGTTCTCCAAAGTTGGCTGCGCTTGTAACGCAATGCTTCTCGGCGCCCGAGCTAACACCAGCTCGAAGGGCGCAATGTTCGTAGTTCGATGAACTTGCGTGTTGTAGGCGAACGTCACAGCGTCGCTAAATAAGTCCCAGTCCTTGGGATGCTCTCCAACGTATTTTCGTAACGCGGAAGTCGGCGTGCGGTTAAACCTCTCAACTTGGCCGTTGGCTTGCGGGTGGTACGTAGTCGTGAACACATTTCGTATGCCGAGAATTCGGCAGACATTCTGAAACAACCGGGCCGTGAACTTTGTTCCATTGTCGGACAGCAGCTTGACCGGCGGTCCGTACACGAATACCCAATCGTGAACGAAGGCTTGTGCGATGTGCGCAGCTGATATCTTCTTCAACGGTACGGTTCGTACCAGTTTCGAGTATCGATCGCTGATCACGAGAATATACCGATTTCCTCGTTTAGTTGTAATTAGCTCGCCGAGGATGTCGATGGCGACAAATTCCAGCGGAGCTTTGGGCGTGAACAGCTTCATTTCCTTCGTGATTCTTCTTAACTTCACCATTTCCCGCGCACAGGCGGCGCAATTCTTCGCGACTGCATAGCAGTCTAGGGCCATCGTAGGCCAATAAAAATATCTTCTCAAAGTGTTGTAAAGTTTCCTGCCTCCCGGGTGGCCTGCCAATTTTGCGTAATGGTTTAACCCTAAGACGCGGTCCCTTAACGATTGTGGTATCACCACTTGTACAAACTCCGCCGCGGTACGACATAGAGTTCCTTCGAGTTCCTCGGTCTCCATGCTGAACGTTCTCACCTTTCCGGCGTCCATTTATTCCTTCATGCGATTGCAGAAGGGGTCGACGGCTTGCTCGCGAATGCGCTCCTCCGGAGTGACAGCTTGGAATTGATCGAGGCGCTCAGGGGCGGTCCCCCCCTCAAGAGCGAGGATGTCGTCTATCGCGTCAAAACTTTCCTCGTCCTCCACTGTACCCTCGGCCGGTTCGGCCATAAAGCATGGGATTTCGTCGTCGATTTCGTCGACGGTTTCTCCTGCGGTCCGTAATCTTGACAGGGCATCGGCTTGGCTGTTCGCCTTGCCCCTATTGTACTTGATTTCGAAATCAAATTTCGAGAGGCGAAGCCTCTATCGGATTAATCTCCCGCTGGGGTCGGTTACGTTCATCAACCACCTCAATGAGGCATGGTCGGTATGCACAATGAAGTGCTCGCCATATAGATATGGTCTTAAAGTCTGTACGGCCGAAATTACCGCTAGACATTCTTTTTTTGATACAGAATAGTTTCTCTCGGCCGCTGCTAACGTTCTTGAAAAGAACCCGATGGGTTTACGTTGCGCACCCGGATGCGTTTGAAATAATGCAGCGCCGATTTGATAGTCGCTTGCATCGGTGTCTACCGAGTATGGTAGGTCCTTCTTCGTCAGCGGCAACACCGGTGGCGCCAAGATAGCGTCTTTGAGCTTGTGAAAAGCTTTTTCGCACGGTTCGCCGAATCCTTCCAACTGGACCGGCTGTCCCTTCTTCAACAGTTGATTGAGCGGATGCGCGATTTTCGCATAATGCGGAATGAATCTGCGGTAGACATTACAAAGTCCCAAGAAGCTACTGAGCTGGGTCTGCGTTCGAGGGTACCTCACTTGTTCCAATGCGACGGTTCGCGCAGCTTCCACTTTCAATGTACCTGACCGAACGACATGGCCCAGGTACTGGATCTTTTCGACGAAAAATTCGCACTTGCGAAGCTTGAGCTTCACACCTGCCTTCTCCAATACAGAAATTATTTCATCCACGTGCACGATGTGCTCCTCCCACGACTTGCTAAAAATTATTATGTCATCCAGATACACCAAACAGCACTTCCAACGGAACGGAGAGAGCAGGATATCCATTGCTCTCTGAAACGTCACTGGCGCGTTAGTTAGCCCGAAGGGCATTCTTGAGAAGCGATACAGTCCTGAGTGACACGAAAATGCGGTCTTGTCGCGGTCGCGCTCAGGGATAGGCATCTGCCAATATCTCGAGATCCCGTCCAACGCGGGGAAAACCTTGGTGTCACCAAGCGAGTCCAGGCACTCATCCATGCACGGTAAAGGGTACGTGTCCTTTACCGTTACCGCGTTTAACAGGCGATAGTCTACGCAAAAGCGCATCGATCCATCCGGCTTCGGCACTAATAAAACGGGCGACGCCCATTCTGACTGCGCCGGTTCGATGACTCCTGCTTCTAACATCTTCTGTACTTCTGCGTCCTCGACCTCCCTAGCCTTTGGACCGGCTCGGTAGGGAGCTTGTGCAATTGGCCTTGTATCCGGGGCCAGTTCGATCCGGGGGACCGTGGTGTTGATCTCACTGAGGGTCCCATCCCACATGCGGGAATACTTTTCAACATTCGACGGAATCTTTCACGCAGCCGGTCCGGCACGTGGCTCAGGTCGAGTTCCTCCACGTCCGGCGGGGGAGGCTCAATCCGCCGATCCGGCTTCGTAGTTGCCGTCGCGGAGAGCCTTTCCTCCCGTTCTCCTTGCTGGTCCTCGCGATCTTGATCCGACGGTTGGCATCTGGTCTCGCCCGTAGGCGTCTTGGGGGAATTAGGAAAATTTTCCTTCTTCCTTTCTTGAATTCCGAGAACTTCACCAATGGTGGTTTTGCTCTCGAGCGCGGCTCTCGGGTGCGTTAATAGTTCTGCCACCACTTGGCCTTTTTGCACCCTGACAGGGTACGTCCTAAAATTCGCAACTAGTAAACGAAATGGCCGGTCAGGCTCAACCTGAACGACACCATTCGTGCACGTCAACCCGTGCCTTTCGTACAACGACGAGTACGGCTGAACTACAACCAAGCCCGCCCTCTTCGAGGTATATTACACGACGCGTCGCTTCCCTGACTCGATAGTCGTGGCTCTTGCCACTTTTACCTTAGGGGAAATTCGCTCCACCTTTCCATCATTCTCGTCCTCTCCCGGGACGAGATTCTTCTTCCCTTTTCTCGTCGAGAACGGTCTAACTATCGGAACCTCCGAGAAATCCGCCAACTCAACCGTTTTCTTCCTTGGATAAATGGCTTCCACAAACCGGTCACAGTAGTCCGCGCCTAGAATTAGCGGGACGGCTAGTTTTTCGCATACAATAAACTCGGCTGCGGCCACAAATTTTCCAGGCCTCACAGGCATTCTAATTGTGCCGAGAGTCTGGAGTGGCCTATTGTTCGCGTCGCCAATGTCTTGCGTCGGTCCGTAGGACACTAGAGATTCCATTCCAGCCGGGAGTTCCGATTTTCGCACAAGGGTTGGTCCTGCGCCGGTGTCTAATACAGACAACACTCGGCTCATCAATGGGATTGTGGGTCCAATGTCCGCGTAAACTTTGTAGTTTTTTCGCGCAAGAACCAAAATGTTCTCGGGACACTCCCTTCGCTTAACCCTGTACCAGGGTCTTCGAACTTCTTCCAGCCGATGATCTCGGGCTCGGCTCAAAATTTTCTTGACTTGAGCTGGCCTTTTGGGCTTATCCACCAATCCAACAACCTCCTCCTTGGGGCCTGATTTTTCCCTTAGAGACGTGACCTTCTTGGTCTTCTTGTCTTTAGCGCGGCTCGCCGAGCCATGCGCCTTCGCGTAGTTGACGAGTCTCAAAAACGAAACGTCCCAATTGTCTTGTCGGTATTGAGATACCATCGGCTTGATACTCGAATCGAGTTCTTCAATAAACATCGTCATTTGTTCTTCCATCCAATATACGTTTCCACATCGATTGCTGGCGTCCGTCAGACGGATATAAAATTCCATCTCGTCTTCAGACGGTCTTTGCTGAACTTCTCGCAATGCGAGCACGGCTTGACGGATCGCCTCGTCGGTTGCGAAACTCCTCAACAACCACTGTACGGCCTCCGGCCAAACGGATACCTTTCCGTGATGGGACCCGGCCGTCTGAGACACCGAAGTGTACTGTCTCAGGGCGATGCCGCTTAGAAATTCTGGCAACAAGCGGATCGCTTGCCCCTCGTTCATTTTTTGAGTATCAAACTCTTGAACTAATTTCGCCAAAAAATCCAACACAAGGACCCCCGTCCTCACCTGTGAACGTGTTGTCCTTCTTCACCTTAGGCGGAATATCTCTCCTGATTTTTCGCACGGCGGTCCGCCGGGAACTTGACAAATATGTCTGCGGGTTCCGCAAGCGGTACGTTCGGTACGAAAGTAATTTCTTGAAGAGGTAGTTGGTCGGATTCAGCTCCTCCAACTCCTCCCATCGCGGCCCGCGTCGCGTTGCAACGTCCTCTGGCTCAGCGTCCTTGTCTCTCCGCGAGGCGGACGAAGTGATTCCGCCCCGTCTGGAGGTAATCTTCTTGCCCTGCGAAATTCCTTTTCCTTCCTCTGAACGGTGGTCGGAATCGCTGGCATGGTTCGACGAACCGTCTTCACGATCTTCGGAAAGGCCATTCGAATCGGCCGTTGAGTCTTGGCCCTCCGGATCGTCACTACAGTGACTCTTGCTCCGGCGTCGCAGATTCTTCTTCAAGGTCTTCGACTTGGAACTCCGCTGCACAGCGGCCTTGTCCTTCTTCGATCGACGGTCGCTTTCTCGACCCGTGGAGAGCGGCTCTTGCCCGGCGACCTGTTCAAGGTCCTTGAGACGATGAGCGGCGCGGTCAAACTTGTCGTCGATACTGCTTCTAAATTTACCTAAGGACTCCAAAGCTTGATTGGAAAGCGCCTTGCGTCCTTGACCGAAATTTTCAACGATGCTAGGACCTCCGGCTCCAGACCGCCGGTCGCCTCACCTCGCTCCTTCTCGACGAGATCCACTCAAGCCGACAGCTCTCCTAAAACGGTGTGGAACTCGGATGCTTGCAACTCCAGGTGCTTCCGAACGAGGGCTAATTCAGACTCGAGATTTTTCGTCATCTCTTGGCGAATGTCCTCACCCATCTTCTCGAACCTGTAGGATAGGTTATCATTGTCGGTTTCGATCCCTGTCGGGGATTCTTGACCTTCGGGATCCGTGGCCGTATTGGCCTGGCTTCGGGTGTGAGGACCTCGCGAGATGCTCGACGCCCTTGCCGCTCCGCTCCTACTCGCCCCAGGACCGACGTCCCCGGGTGCGCTTGTCGACATCGCTCGTACGAGCGAACCTACACAAAAAAGTTACAAACAAAAAAATAAAAAACAGACTCCGTTACCGAGATCACTTTCGTTGTACAACTCCAGATCAAACCTGTCGTCGACACAATTCCAGGTCGGGTTTGCTGTAGACGCAATTCTAGGTCGGGAGACCACTTTTGTAGTGCAATGTGCTGGCAGGCCGCGAACACAGTCCGACGGTCAAACAAAAAGAACGAAAAACAACAACAGCAACAACCAATGCCGATGGCACGCGCTACGGAGCGTTCGAGACTCCCTTTTCCCATGTGTGGGCTTGCGGCCCACGGTAGCTAAACTCCGACGGGGGGGGGGGGGTTAAGGAAAGATGCCCTGCCCGGGAGGAAAATGGTGGTAGAGACTTGCGAAGACTTGAGCGCTCGGCGAGTGCGGGTTGGGCTTGTCTACATGTAACCGCGGTTCGCTGGGTTGTAAGGCCAATGCTCGACGAGCGTCTTCAGCACCTTGGGTATAATTCAAGGTCTTCGATGGGGGCTTGCTCAGCACTACCCGACTGGATGGTAACCGTGTAGCAGCGCTACTACCGACGTGCTGCCCGATGGCTAAAAACACCCTCACCGGCGCGATCGCAATCGCGATAGGTGGTACCAACTCTGTCTTATACAGTAAGACCTTCGACGGAGGCGTCGTTGCAACAGCCTTCCGACGGAACTTGAAACAGTAGCAGCGCTACACAACGTGTTGCCCGATGGGTAAAACACCTACACCGGATCGGTCGCAACCAACTCCAGTGGAACCAACACAATTAGGGGAAAAGCAGAGATAGAGGTAGAAATGAATAGGGAAATAAAGGAAAAAGAAAAAGGGATCCCCCGAGCGCAAAGGATAACGTAATCTGTGGTAAAAGGGAGCGTCTTGGGAAAGACGGACTTCGACCAAGGCGATATTCAACTCTGGAAACTCGGGTTACCTTTACTGACTTGGTGGTCAGAGGGCTAAGGTATATATCGCCCCGCCGGAGTCACTACAGTAGCTTGCGGCGCTAGATCCTAGATCTAATCTAGTGTCAGCAAAATTAATGCCAACTAATTAACTAAATAAAATAAAATAATTAAAAATTAAAACTGTGCAATTATTCACACGTGTGTCCCCCAACCCGGACTACTTTTCATATCCAAATATTTTCCTTTCTTTTCACCCCCCTTTTCAGGTGCGTATTGCACTACACGTAGTGCCCGTGCAGGCGGGAGAGCGCCGCGTGGATGGTTGGCGGGAGCATGGCGGCGCGGCCGGGTGCGTGGGTTGGGGGAAGGGCGCGGCGGCGGGGGGCGGGTGGGTGCGTTGTGTTAAGAGCGCGGCGGCGGGCAAGCGCGCGCCGCGCGCTTAAGGGGCGCGCGCATGCGGAGGGGGAGGGGGAAAGAAGAGGCGGCAAGGAAGGTGGGAG
>NW_005179329.1:29859-64253 GCF_000350225.1 Chondrus crispus
GCAAGCGGCGGGCGGCGGCAGGCGGGGGGGCGGCGGGACGCGCGGGTTGTGAAGGCAAGGGGGCGTTGCTGGTGCGCGCGCGGGGGTGAGGTGGCGCGCGGGTTGACAGTGACAGGGCGGGCGGGGCTCCGGGAATGAGGGGGCGGGAGCGGGGGCGAGAGGTGTGTACAAGCGGGGCCTGGAAACAGTGACGACAGGCGGTTGGGAGCAGGAGCAGCGGTTGGTGGGCGAGAGCGTGTTTACAGGTGGGTATCTAGGAGAGTCCTAGATATCGTCTAGACGTCGTACCGTGCTGTTCACTCCTACTAGGAGTAGGAGTGTACAGCACGGTATGACGTCACGAGTTGTTTGCGTGTACACGTATGCAAGATCGATCCCACAATGCTATCCATGTACACCGCGGTACGTGATCTACATCAGGGTCTACACACAGGGGGGGTCGCGATATAGTGCCATCTTTGTTAGTGCCAGCTCCGATATAGTGCCACCCTTATGCGGGTGGCACGAATTTTGAGCCAAAAACGAAGGGTCTCCAGAGAGGCAAGGCACTTGGATGAATTGCTAACTCGAATAGAGACTATGGCGGAAAAAGGCCAGAGTCGATGATGCAATTGGACATCTGCAAAAGTGCGAAAAAGGAGCAAGTAAATCTCATGTTATAGTGCCCGGGTCGATATAGTGCCGTTTTCGCCCCATTAACACAGGGTAGCACTATATCGGGACCCCCCCTATATTAGTATCGTGTGTAAGTGTAGAATGGTGGGGCGTTTACGGAGACCACATGAAAACAAGGGTACAAGGGGGTACAAGTGGATACAAGCGGTGCGCCGCTTGGAGCCGCCGGCCAACGACGCCGCGCTGCGGCCCTGCTGGACTCGTGCAATGCTTCGTGTAGATGCTTTTTGGGGGGCGCGTGCATTGTTGACCATTCCACCTTTTGAACATCAACATGTGCGGCGTTAGACGCATGGTAGTGTAGATGGATGGCATTTTGGCGTATTGTTGGCATTGTTGAGCATTCAACCCTTTCAAAATCGACAAGTGCGCCTTGCGTGGAAGGAAACGCACTGCTTACCAAGGTCGATGCATGCCTGTAGTCTCTCAAGGGTCGGAAGCCCTATGATCAGGTCGAACGGCGTTCCTTTCACTTCTAGGAAGTCCAACTTCACGATAAGTTCACCAAACGATGTTGGTATCTGATGAAGCGATCCCAGGCAGGGCGCATTAGCACCATCTGCCACCGTGATATGCTTCTCAGTCAGTTGCAGGGAGAGGCAAAGCATAGACGCCAACTTTGGCGAGATTATTTTCGGTACGGCCTCAGAATCTAACAGGGCTTGAGCTTCCGTCCCATAAACCTTCACAGTTACCAGCCGCAGCCTTCGAGACTTCGTATCGGCGTAACCTGCGAGAGCACGACCACGGACTCTTTGTTTCGCAAACAAGTGGCCTATCTCCTTCTTCGCCACTTCCGCATCGCTGGGAACAAGCTGTCCGAAAGTGAGTCCGGAAGATGCGTTTGAAAGCTCCGAAACGACATTATACTTCCTCACATACTCCTGGAGGGATGTTTTCCTGGTCACTTTCTCCGCTTTCTTCCTCTGGTGGGACCTCCTTGGCCCCGCCTTAAGTGGCAGAGCCCTCTTTTGCATCTCCAATGCTACAGGCGGGTTCAGAAGCCTGGGAATGGACACCTCCTCCCGCGTTTTGTGCTGCTTGGGAAGAGGTTCCCAGTCTGCGTTTGTCTTAGTGACGGCCACGACTTCTTCGTCGTTCGCCTCGTCAATATAGGTGACCTGGGCGTTCCCTGCACCTTCTATCGCAGGTGCTGTGGACTGAGTTGTGGCTCCTGCCCTCGGCAGTGCCGTTCTAAGCCTGGTCCAGCACGTCTCCTTTGCATGACCAAGCTTCCCAAAATTCGAACAACGAGTGTCTCGGCGCGGATTAGAAGGGCATCGGCTGGCTCAATGACCCGGTTCCCTGCAGAATGAGCAGGTTCGGACCTGGTCACCTTGATCTGCCGTCTGATTCTTCTTTACCAACAAAGAAAGTTCTGCTAGCCGTTCTGCTAGCACGTCGACTTTCTTTTCGATCCTGTCCGGCTCCTGGCGTCTTTCCGGTCTCTGTAGAATGCGCTTAGGCGCCGGAGGCTGAGGTTGCCTAGCATTGTGTGCAGCCATAAAGGCTTTGCGGCGAGACACGAAGTCCTTAACGGCCTTCTTGAGCGCCCCGTACGAGGTAGGTGCCCTATACAAGACGAACTGTGACACGTCGGTGTGATCCATGACCGCGTCCCGGAGTAGTCCAAACTTGGCTTCGGGGTTGAACGCTGCTTTATCGAAGCGGCGATCCATCACGTTTAACGACGCGAGTACGTCGTTGCCGTCCAACCTACTCGCGACTGCGAGCCTGATGTTTTCTTCCGGTTCAGGGACTGACTCGAAACGGTCGAGCAATGCCTTCTTGACGGCTTGGTAGTCGCTGGCCGCCTCGTTCAGTCTACCGTCTTGGCTGTACGTTTCATAGTAGTAGTCGAAAGCCTCCCCTTGCAGGTAGCACCGTAGCTCTCCGGCTTTGTCTTCGTCGGACTTGCCTTTCATTACGACGTTTTCGTAGACAAAGAAGAACTTGGCGACATCCGCCTCGTGCTTACCATCGAACACCAGGGAAGCGAGACCCGCCTGACTGTTGGCGTCGGCCCTCCACAAGAGTACCATGTTGGGGTGAAAACGGGATGCGTCGTCCCCGTGTCTTACCCGTGTGTGTTTTTTTGTGATGTCTCTGCCCTTGGCCGTACAGGACGACCGGAAACCACCGCATTTATACTCTTTTTGCGCACTGTCTACAATTACTAACTTAAACTTCCAATTACTTACACCGGTCCCAACCATGTGTCACAAGTACAGAACCAATTTCCTGTGTCAAATCCCTCCGGACATATAGCACACACACCTATACACACCTATGATACGCAGACACGCACCACAGGCGTCACCCAGACAGACAGCGGCCCAGTGCCTGCGGCGCCGTCTCTTATTAGAGCCTCGTCCGCTAACATCAGTGAATAGTGTTCAAGAAACAAGATTACGCTTTATTAACGAAAGATCTCGGCCTAGAAATGCTTACCCTTCCTTGAATTCCGGGATGATTGCCCCCGTCTTTCGCTGTCCCCCATTGGTGTGGACATAAACGTTGATACAACGGCCAGAGCAGCGTAGTGGCGCGCGTTTCCATGCCACCCGGGCCGCTATCCTAGCGATACTACCCGCTTCGGCGGATGAGGACCACATTCGGCTTGATTTGGGGCGCGCGTCCATGACTCACCTGAGTTCGAGTTCTGCTTTGGTAAGCTTCAAGATGAGGGGGCATTTCCAGGATGAGAGGGCGTGAGTAGCGACGGGAGATCGCGTTATTTTACCCAGCGTGTGTATGAAAAAACTTTCTCGAAGGGTTAAGAAATACAAGAAAGAGTAGAGAGAGAACAGAACCAGTGATGACTTGATGACTGAGCAGCGAAGCTGAGGGTGAGATGGTGGGAGAACAAGCGACGACTTGAGGAAGAGAGAAGAGTGGTGAGAGAGTTTTGACGTGCCTCTCTTATACAGCCCTGTTTTCGGACAGTGGCCCAATTTCCATTTCTGCCAAGTTCCATGGCGCGAATGAAGAATCATTTCCAAGTCATAGTGGGGGTACCAAGCTATGGCGTGTGACTTGATGCTGATTCTTTTTCTGGCAAGTTTTCATTACGCGAATGAAGAATCAGCACCAAGTCATAGTGTGACTTGGTGCTGATTCTTTTGCTTTTGCCAAGTTTTCATTACGCGAATGAAGAATCATTCCCCAAATCATGGCGTGTGGCTTGGCGCTGACTTGTCGCCAAGTCATCCTGACTTGGCTTTGTACGGCTGAAATGGTCCACTTGTTTTCCACTTTCTGCTGAGTTGTCGTGCGTTCCAACCGAAAAGCCTTTTTGTCCAAATTCACCTTTCAATTGCCAATGAATGCACTAAAACAAAGTCATCTTTCCTCGCATCACAGCCTTCCACCTCTTTCGGTCTCGTGGTCAGTACACGTTCGACATGTGGCCCATAGAATTGTCCTACTGTACATCTCTAGCAAAAAAAAGAGTACAGATACTGTATATGTGATTAATGAAATTTAAGATAGTAATTATCTAAATTGTATGCCAATTAATGTGTTTTATCTAGTGTCTAGGTGACAAATGGCCTCATATGAGGTCACTTTTCAACTTAATTTTTCTCGACTTGTGCCAGCAGAACAAAATGGAAAAAGGTACTCTCGCCACCGCAGTTGCCTTCTGCGCTGTGGAAGGGTGGAGCTTGGTGAGATCTGCACGTCCTTTCCAGGCTTTTCGAGAATACCTAAAGAAGAAGCTTTTTTAAAGAACATCAAAACGTTTTTTGTTGATATCTTCGAAACCAAAACGCCTGTTTAAAATATCATCCGATAGTTGAAACTATGTTAGATTCTTAGTATTTCTGTGTATTCATAACTGCTATCCCGATGTTTTGCAGGAAGCTATTACCGAGGGAATATTGGTTAAAGAAATGGTGTCTAAACTGATTTTATAAAATTTCGATTTAATGTATACATTTTTGCAAAAAAAAACCCGGCCTCATATGAGGCCAAGCCTGACCTCATATGAGGCAAATTGCCGGTCGTCTAGACACTAGACTAGCCAAGTCTCGCGTCAAGTGGAGGCCAATCGGCACCGCGCCGCGCTGTGCTGATTCAGTGTCCACCACCTGAAACAATATCACTCTTTCCCTTGCCCCCAGCTCGCCTGCTCTACCAATGACATGGTGTATGCATGCCGAGCTAACAGCAAAGAAATCACTGCACGCGCGGTTGCCTGATTCTTTCTATCCGGAAAAGCGACTGAGAATATTGGAACGCAACTCCACCGAACGGTGTTTGTGTGGCAGAACAACTAGGTCCTTTAGGCTGGTACAAGCTGGTGTTGAGATAGCATAGCAGTGAGAAACTTTGCAATGCAGAAGCCTGCCGCGACTCGTTCGAGCAAACATGGGTTTACTTCCGAGTTGATTGGCCATGACAGGTGCGATACCCACCGAATCATTTCAACGTGTACAGAAAGCGCTTTGTTCCTGGGTATGAATGACTCGATTATAGTTTCAATCTCACAAGACTTTGAGGGTTACTGTAGTCAAGTACTTAGTGATTGTCATCTTCGTCGTAAGAGCCTTTGAAGCAGACTACATACGTCGTATATTAGTCTGCTCTAATTTTAGAAGAGCGCTTTCGCTCTTCAGCCAATATTTTCTAGAGCGGATGTCGGAATGCTTCTTGTTCTGTCATTACATATCGCGCGGGTATTAGTTGCTCGCCTCAGCTGCCTCAGAACTTTTCTTCATCGACGCGCTGCACACAACGCAATGCTTTCACACGTTCCCTTCCTGGTCGTTAAGCGAGATTCTCCCTTGACAAGGACAGAGAGCCACCACATCTCTCGACAATGTACTTTCCAGGAGACTGGCGTCCTTGTGTCCAGCCATATCCATAACTGCTTTGGACTATAGAGAAATCTGAAACAGCAAATTTCCGAAAACCCCTTCTTTGTAACTCGCTTTCATATGACACGTGCGTTCGACACGTTGAGTAGTAGCAGGAAACAGTACGGTATCGAGTTAAAGACAGTATGACATGATATCAAGAATCTAATCGACGATGTGCAGTGAAACTATTTGTGTTTTGTAGCGCCTATAGCTGAAGACCCTAATATGCTACGTAGAGAGTTTTTACCAGCACAAAACACTAGTATTATGCGGTAGCGGCTGGACGGAAGGTGCTTGCGTAAGCAAATAAAAAAATCGTGTAGTTTAGTACGCTCGCAAGGCATGTGATCAGACGAATAATCCAGAACATGCATTATTTGCAAGAAGTAGCTCCATTGTATCAGAGATCTCGGTTCATCTAATAATCGTTACATGATCCACACGGCAACGCTCGCTGTTTCTAGGGTAGTGCCACGGATACAAAATAACATGGATTCGTTGTACAGAGAAACTCCACATCCTGATAATCAACATATAAGAACCTTCTCATGTCTAGATAATGGAACAGTATTTATAGAGATGCAATTGTCCTTGGCCCTGTGTCACGTTCGCACATGCCGAGCACCTGTGGAAATATTTCGCTTGCCCGGTTAGGAAAAATCCAAACCCCTTCAACGGTTTTTGCTGCTCTACTGCTGAGACTCCTTGCACGTCAAGCAAGCCAGTGTTTTGAACCTCTCTCAAATATAGAGCAAGTAGATACGTGAAAGGCGTTGCATGTCCATCCGCGTTCCTGATTATTTCATAATTTCCCAAATGTACACTGCTTGGTATTTTCATTTGACCATTTTTCTGTGATACCGGTCAAGTGATGGAGGACATCAACAGTACAATATATTGAGTATTGGAAGGTAAAACATCCGACCCGCAACCTTTGTGTGCAAAGGACCGATTGATAGACAGTGCTGTAGATGGTACGGTGAGCTGGAGAGCTTGCTAGTAACTGCTCATGAACTTTCCACTGTCGTGGTGCAGTGTTAGAAAATGTTGAGGGGACAATTTTACATCTCAACTCTTCCTCTCTAGTTCTAAGATAGGATCAAGTAGTGCGTAAGAAGTCTACTGTAGTGACACGCATGGTAGAGTAGTTTCGTTACAATCCAACCCATAGTCGATGGCCCGTATCAAACATGGTACAGTACTGAATTCCTCAATTCAGAGGAATTGAGCTTGACTACGTCACACGATCTGGAACGGACTGAAACTTCATCTGCACATGCAATGCAACATAATAACGGTTCTCGTGTGGCAACTCTAACAAAGTACAATACACAACTTCAACAGAAATTGGGACAAGGCGCATGTCACATGAATTTTCAATTAATTGTCAGGAACAAGAACCTGCCTGCAAATTCTCTAACTAGCTCACCTGCATACACACAAAACTTTATGGATCGCTTTAAGACTTGCTTTCGGCTGAACAACGATAATCACGTGACTATAAAAATCATTTTTTAGACACAGCAATTTGAGGTCTGCTTCCCCATTGAAGTATACAAACTGTGTGGTTGGAGCTGATGAAAGGGAAACTGATACGTCACTCCAAGAAGAGAAATGCAAGCTGACTGCACAAGCATGGAAAGGGAGGAATAGAAAACCAAGCACAGAAACCAAGGTGTTCTTCAAACCCGTGTTTATTGGTAGTAGGCAAAGCTGCTATTGCTTCATCATTCCTTCATGTTGAACCACTAAGGGGCACACCACGGAGCGTCCAAACCTGAAGTCCACCAAATTATTCCTCTTCTAATCTGAGAGTTATTACGGGCGGCAGACGCAGCGGAATCCACGGCGGGTGCCTCCAGTGCGGCATCCCTGAACGCGGCAGATACCCTCGGGCTCAAAGTCGGGGCGCATGTCCCTGCACATGCGATTAGCGCGCCCTCTACCACCGCACGGGCCCCTGGTGATAACAGTGCCGGGATCGGAACGGACGGAGTCATCCATATCCATGGCGAGGACGGAAGAGGCGAACAGAAGAGCGAACAGGAAGGCGATAGCGGACTTCATTTTCGGAAGATAGGGTGAGTAGAGAAGTTGAAGATGAGAGAAATGTGTGAGGAAGGTGAGTGGTGGGGTCGGCAAGAAGTAGGGCAGCAGTGGACGGGGGGCTTTATATACGCTTTTATGTTGTTAAGATTGGGTAGCCAGAAAATAGGAGCTGCGATAGAACAGTTGCTTTTTCGACGGAATGCAACTAAAACACGTAATTGAAGTGCATAAGCTGTACAAGCAAATTGCAAGGCTGTGATAGACCCGGTTTTAGCCAGCTGCTTCAACTGAAATCAGATTAACTGAACTGAGCTGATCACTAATTTCTCTCCAACTCTGCTAGTATACGTCGAGAAAGAAAAGCACATCGCTCTACAGCTACGGAGTCAGCCACTGATGAGGCGTGGTTGCAATATCCTTGTGGCAGATTATGATGAGAGCAATAGATGGGACTACTTCACAAATGAATTCTCACTCATGCAAAGCAATTTGCGTTGGGAGCACTCGCGGTCGATTGTGCCATGCGTGTAATGCATGCAGTTGGAGTGTGAGTCGGAGTTGGATTGTGAGTTGACGATGCGCAGTAGAAGGCTTGTGGAACCGAAGGAGGATACTGATCAAGTACAGACAGACGTTGAGTTATGAGTATGACAAGATGAAGGAGCAAAGCGTACCTGTACGAGCTAACCACCAAGTACTTCGTGGTTGAGTATGAAGTAGATGCGGCCGCGGTGTGGTTCTTATCGATGAAGAGAGTCTATTTGCTGATTAAATGCATGCACACCTTCAACCGATGATTTTGGCAGCGAAAATGCTCAAAACCAGCAATGCGCTGTTGGATACTTTTGGACTAGTTACACTTGTGATGATGGATGCTAAACAATTTCTTCGTGCCTTATAGATTTTAGGCAGCCGTTGCTCCTTGGTTTCAGGGAGATCTGCGAAATTATTTATGTACTTTCGCTATCCGTAGAGATTCACTCTTGTTCCCTGGAATGTGAGAAAAAAACAATAACCACTTTATGTTGTCCCGCTTGCTACATTGTGTTTGTCCTACATGTTCCCTTTTTCATTGCGCGCAAACTCTCAAGCTGGAACAAATAAAATATCTCCTGGCGTCTCTTCCAGAGATAATTTTGTGTCTTTGACTGCCATCAGACCGAAGCGATGGTTTGCCATGCGTCGCGTGCATTGAAGGAGCTCGTAACAGTAGTAGCCATTCTCGCGGAATGCTAGAGCCCCTCTTCTTGGACACGTGTGCATTGCTGTGGTGCAATCTCAAGGGCACAGTTCAACACTTTCGTTGCTGATGGCGACCTAAACTGCCAGATATGAAACTGTTTCTTGCATCTCGCTCCGGTCCACTACGGCTTTGTAGTCACCCCTGTGTCACTAGGAGGCTTGTTACTCTTGCGTTTGGTTTCGGCTTTTTGTTTGCCTTAATTAAAATTTGAGTCGTCTGCATATCCCTGAGGATTTTAGCAGATGGAAAAGCACGCGTGGCATCCTAGAACCACTCCATTCTCTGCTAATGCATATACCATTGGCAACAATCGCATTGTGAGAGATATGTGGGGAATGGTATTGTCATAGTTACAGTACGAGCACATGTAGAAACCCGCATTCATGTTGCGTGGACAAAGTCTACTAGTACTTTGCGGTTTGACTGGTCCCAATCAAAAACCATCCGGTACGAGTTGCTCGCGTACAAAGCTTCGCAGTGGGCTTCTCGTTTGACATATTTGTAGCTTTTCTCACGAGT
Organism: Chondrus crispus; assembly: GCF_000350225.1. NCBI lineage: Eukaryota > Rhodophyta > Florideophyceae > Gigartinales > Gigartinaceae > Chondrus > Chondrus crispus. The sequence continues at coordinate 39,208 of NW_005179329.1, forward strand.
GTTATTAAGTGAGGGCGGGTCTGGCTGCAGTGCTGCTCTGAAACTTTATCTGTGGACTCTACTTAATGCTTCCGAATGTATCCTTCAAAAGTAGCTTATTGTGAATCGTACGAAGAAGAATAAGAAGTCGAATCCCTGGACAGCTTGAAACAGGGCCGTGCTGTAAATGAGGATAACAGGAGCGCTGTACGTATAAATCAGTATAGTTAGACCTTCTGGACCAATCATGCGCCTGTCATTGCTGTGAGGATGAGACTACGCTGTTTCTTTTGTGTGAACAGAAGACCGATGCCTCCTCGTTTACTCGTCGTCGCTCGCTAGTTATAAGTCTATCCTGAAGGACAGACTGTCCTGTGCGGTCTGACAAAATGACTATTGGCGAATGTGATTGTGCGGTCTGACAGTCCCTGGGTTCGCCAATAGGGGGTTTAGGTCGACGAAGCTGAGCTTATTGAGGAGAGTTTTCGTGCGTTGTGGGCCGAGAGGCTTTGTGAAGTAGTCGGCGAGGTTGTCCTCGGAGGGGATGTGTTGGATTTTGACGTTGCCTCGTTGAATGTGGTTATGTATGAGGTGATGTTTCACATCGATGAACTTTCGAAGTTTGGTGGGCGCCGAGTTCTGTGCCACGAGGATTGTTGCCTTGTTGTCTACTAGAAGGGGGGTGGGTTCGTGCTCCGGTTTTTGTGCGTCGGAGAGGAGGCGGCGGAGCCAGTGAGCTTGTTGCGTGGCTGCGGTGGCCGCAAGGTATTCCGCCTCACAGGTGGAGTCTGCTACTACGGATTGCCGAGCTGAGGTCCAGCTGATCGGCGCGTCGTGGAAAATGTGTACTGCTCCGGTTTGGGATCGGCGTGCGTGGTCGTTGGCGAAATCTGAGTCGCTGTATGGGCGGAGGCTTGGAGAGGCGTTGGGAGCCTTGGCTTTGAACAGTATTCCGTGGTGTGCTGTACCGTTGAGGTACTGAAGGAGCCAGTGGAGGTGATTCTTGTGTGTGCCCGCTGGTTTGTGCATGACTGAGGCTGGCATGCTGACCGCGGGGTGGATATCGGGCCTGGTGCTGTCGGCTAAGTATCTGAGGTCTCCGATTGTTTGGCGGAAGAGAAAAGATTGGTGCTGTTCTAAGAGGGGGTCGTCTTGCGCGTACGTGAAGGTTGCTTTAGGGGGTAGCGGTGTTTGCTTTGGGTTGCACGACAACCATGCCTGTTTTTGTAAGGATGGTTTTGGCGACGTTGGGTTGCGAGATGTGTATGGAGCCATCTGTGAGGCGTTGGATGTGCCATTTGAGATACCTGGCATGGAAGCCGAGACGTTTGATGGTGTATTTGGCTGCAAGAGTGGCGTGGAGCTCGTCGTGTAGCTCTTGAGAAGATGCAGCTGAAAGGAAATTGTCCATATTGATGGCGACTAGAATGAGGCCGCGTTTGGATTTTTTGTAGAAGAGGCAGGGGTTTGCCTGAGTGGGCTGGTAACCATGCGCGATTAGGTGCTTGGACAGTCCGTCGTGGAAAATACATGCTGCCTGAGGTGTGCCATTGATATTGCGAATGAGTAGACCTGCTCTGCATGGATGTTTGAGGGTGCTGTTGAACCGGGGGTGCTGCTTGATGTATACCGGTTTCGTTTGAGGGAAGTTCTCGTGGAGATAGGCGGAGCTGATGTCTAGGTGTTCTAGGGGCCAATAGTGCGTAGCTGCGATGGAGAGGAGTAGACGTACTGTAGTCTTGTCCGCCATGTAGGTAGTGACTTGTTCGGGGTCGTAATGTGTCCCCGGGGTCATGCGGTCGCCGCGTGCTGCGCAGCGCGCCTTGCGGTCGGTTACTGTACCGTTGTGATCCCGAATGTACCTGAATGTCATTGTGAGTGGTATGAGCTTCTCATGTATGGGGATCTGTCGGTCTGGTATCCATTTGATGGTTTCTGTCGCGTCTAGCTTATCGAGCTCTGTGTCGTGTGCATGTTCCCATTCGGCTGCGTCAGGGTAGGTTCTGGCGTCTTGTCTGGTACGGGGGTCGGGTGTGGTGAGTTGTAGTCCGGTTCCGCGTGTTGCTGCTGGTGAAGTGCGGAGGACGGCTGTTGTGGTCACTGTAGGGTCATGTGTTTTTGTGTACGGACGGAAGTCTTGCGTGCGTGTGATGTGGTACTTGTTTGTGTGTGTATCTTGCACTGTGATCGAGTGGGGGCTGTTGGAGTACATATATCGTACTGCTCGGCTGCGTGTGTCTAGTTTGCGTTTTGTGCCGTATATAGGTATTGTGCCTAATTGTCCGAAGATGAGGAGCTGCTTGGGCTGTGCTTTTTGTTTGTGCCATAGTGTGTATGGGGCTTGTCCGGTGGCCCGATGGGGTATGATGTTGTATTTATAAGCCGCATCGCGTACTGCGTCCTCCCAATAGGCGTCCGGTAGGTTGGCGTGGTGGAGATTGGCTCTGGCGGCGTTCATGAGAGTTTGATTAATTCTCTCGGCAATAGAATTTTCCTGAGGCTGATGCGGGGTGTTGTTTTCGTATTTGATACCGAGGGAGGCGTAGGTGTGCAGCGCGTGGTTCGATTTAAATTCGCGTGCGTTGTCAGTGCGCTAGGTTCGAGGGAGGCGGTTGCGTTGCTTCAGCAGCGCGAAGAATTGCGGCATGATGATTCCTACTTCGCTTCGGGATTTGAGAAAATACAGCATGACGTATCTGGAAGCCGCATCTGTGTACGTTAGGAAATGGTGGTTGCCGTGGTTGGATGGAGGATGGATGGGGCCGCATGTGTCAGAACTTAGATAGTCGCCCGTGTCATAGTGGTGTTGTGTGGGAGAATGGCGTGCCGGTCGTTGCTTCGCGTGTGCGCATGCGGAGCATGACAGTCGGTTTTGGGCGGCGTCGAGAGCGTGTGGAAGGCCGTGTAGCTTTCTTGATTTGGCGATGTCTTGAATTGTGCGTAGGGGGGCATGGTTGAGCTTTAAATGCCAGTGGTGTAAGATCTTGTCTGTGGCCTTACAGGGGATCGGTGGGATGGGGGCTGCCGGTATTGAGCTTACGGGTAATGGTGTGATGGATTTCCTTTTTGTGGTAGTGGGAGGAGGGGCTCGAGTCGCGATGAGGCGCGGAGTGGCGGGGGTTTGTGAAGGGGTTTGTGGACCGTGTTTTGACGACGGCGTGGGTGTTTTGGATCTGTGTTTCGGGGCGGGGATCGTGCGTGCGCCTCTTGCCTGTGCATCCTTTGTTCTCTTTCATGCATACGCTTGGATGGCGGGGTCTCATGGGGCTGTGCCTAGGATAGTTCCACGGGAGTGCTTGTCGAATATGTATGCAGTGTTGGGCGTGAAGAGGACGTTGCCTCTGGTCTTGGTGATGGATCGCACCGAGAGGAGGTTGCTTGTTATGTTGGGGGATACAACAGCGGGTATCTTGAGTGCATGTCCCTTATTCGTCTTGTTCGTCGTCTGTCCGGCGTGCGTGCATTTTAAGATTTGGTTAGTTGCGGTTTTTGTTTTGTGCTGTATGGGTTGTGGTGTCTGTATGGAGGCGAGGTTGGCCATGTGTGTTGGGTGGGCGCCCGAGTCGAGGATGTACGTACAGTAGTCATGGTGCAGGCTGTGATCGGTGGTGTCGTCCAGCTCCATATCCGGGTCGTCTGTGTAATCATTGTAGTATAATGACCGGCGCGAGCGCGCGGAGGTCATCGGACGGCCGTATACGGTATACACGTGGGCGGCTGTGTCCACGTGTAGCGAGCGCGCGCGCATGCCGAGCGGTCGTAATCTGGCGTACGTGTACAGTAGTGCACGTGTCGTCCGAGCGGTAGTCTACGCGTGTTGCGGGTGCGCGTTAGCACACGTGTCGTCCGTGCGGTAGTCTGTAAGCAACCCGCGTGTACAGTAGTGCACACGTGTAGTAGCAGCGTCCGTGCGGTAGTAGCAATTATGGCGCTAGTTTTTTAATTGTGTACAGTACCCGGCACGCACTAGGCGGCAGGTACTGTACTACTGTACTGGGACAGGTGTCCGAGGCGTCCCCCTGCGGGGTTAAGACCTGGCACCCGTCCCCACCAGTAAACGGGGGCAAGCTCGCCCCCGTCCCTTTTGCGCCTATGTACGTCCGTTTTCGGTTGTCTGTCGCGCGCGCTGGCTTCTAACCCGTTACCGGTCGCTCCCGTTCACGCACCACGGGGCGACTGCGCGTAACCGGCCAGTGAGCCACTCCCTTTTTGCGAGCTCGTCCGATCGGTTCAATTGGCGCGTCGCGTCCGCGCCGCGTGCACCCTCGCTGAAGCCTCCGCCTCTCACCCAACCCAGGGCGGAGAGGAGTTATCCCACAATAATCTTGACGTTGGGCGGCCAGTGCCGTTTTTTTTGTAAGGCTTGGTGCGAACGGGTTGACGGGTACGGTGGCGGGGGTGTGCTGCGTGATTGCACTCGGCGTCGGTGTGCCGGGGGTGGGAGACACCTCGTGACATGTGGAATCTGCATGGATTAGATGGTACGGGGCGGTTCCGGCGGGGGAAGCGGTTGTAGCGTTGAGGGGCCGAGGCTGGATTTCTGAAATTTTTGAGCCTCCGGCGACGCCGTGCATTTGAGAGGTGCGTGGTTGTGCCGCTTGCTGGTAGAGGTCCATTCGATTGAACTTGTGCACAAAGTCTTTTGTGTCGTTGGGGTCCAGGGCAATGAGTTGGCTGCCAATCACGGCCGTGGCGGGGTTGAACCGCAGGCCGTCGATGAGGAACTCTACTGTTGTTTTGGGATCGGCTATTTTTGGGAACCGTGCTGCGATCATTCTGGTTCTGATCTGCTCATGGGCCTTGATGTACTGATCAAGAGTCATACCGGGCAGAAAGTGTGTCTGCTCGGCTAGCTGCTTCAGGTATTTGTGGTCTGAAGCGTTGGTTGTGTCCAAGTGAGACGTGACTGCCTGTATGAGATCGTAAGGAGTTGGATCGCTTGTAGGGGTGAGTATGAGGTTGGCTATGTGGGCTGGTATGGACGTGATCAGCTTGCCGAGTAGGTAGTTCTTGTTGCGGTTGAATGTTGCTAGATCGGTGGGGTCTTGTGGGGGAGTGGGGTTGCTGGTGATGTGCTCGATGGCGTCGATCGTGTGTGCTGCTGCTCGAAAGGCCACGATCCACGGCCCGTAGTTGGTGGGATCGAGTCGGGGGATGTCGGGGCGTTTTTCCGTGGTGCATGTGTCCTGGTGAGTGTTGTTTGTGATGTGAGATGTAGTGTGATTTGTCGTGTAGTTTGTCGTTTAGTTTGCCGTGTTTTGTGTTGATGTCGTAGGATTTGTCGGTGGAGGGACGTGGTTTGTCGTGTTCTGCGTTGATGTCGTAGGATTTGTCGGTGGGGGGATGTAGGTGAGGGGCTGAGATGGGGTTAGCCTGGGGCTGCTCCGCGTTAGGAGGGATCGGTTTGTTCTTGTCGTGGTGGGTTGCGATCGTGAAGCGGGGAAGGTTGAATTATGCAAGGTAGCAAAAGGTGCCCATAACCTGTGTGAACAGAAGACCGATGCCTCCTCGTTTACTCGTCGTCGCTCGCTAGTTATCAGTCTATCCTGAAGGACAGACTGTCCTGTGCGGCCTGACATCTTTCGTCTGTGCCGCTGGACGGTTCCCGCAGTACAGTACAGCTTTTCAAGAGAAACACTTTCTTGTTCCCCCAATCCACTAGCTGGAGTATGTTTCCGTCGCCGTGTGCTACACCTTCGTCCAATTGCGTGAATATCTTGAACCAGTTTCTACGAACACTTCTAAAAGCGTTGGGTATGAACACAATCCATGCTAGCTGTCTCTGCATGACGAGTGCTTCCCTGTGTTCAAGGGTACGCCCCTATTACCACAGGTGCGTGTAACAGAAGGTCAACCTGCCGTAGGTGCTAATATTGTTTCCTCCATTCGCAATGAGCCACCATGGTGGAGATTCGAATGCTATACTTGACTTGTGCCTTGTAGGAGTTGTTGAATTGGCCCTGGCACAAGTTCGGATGTGTAGTAGCTCAGGTCTGTTTTGCAAAACTATCTTTTCTCATTGCCTTGTCCATTTAAGTTGCAACAGCAATTAACCGTTTTATTAAGTGGACTAACATTTGTCAGTGCGCATCATCACAAGTATAAGTAGTCCAAAGATATCCAACAGCGCATTGCTGGTTTTGAGCATTTTCGCTGCCAAAATCATCGGTTGAAGGTGTGCATGCATTTAATCAGCAAATAGACTCTCTTCATCGATAAGAACCGCACCGCGGCCGCATCTACTTCATACTCAACCACGAAGTACTTGGTGGTTAGATCGTAAAGTTACGCTTTGCTCCTTCATCTTGTCATACTCATAACTCAACGTCTGTCTGTACTTGATCAGTATCCTCCTTCGGTTCCACAAGCCTTCCACTGCGCATCGTCAACTCACAATCCAACTCCGACTCACACTCCAACTGCATGCATTACACGCATGGCACAATCGACCGCGAGTGCTCCCAACGCAAATTGCTTTGCATGAGTGAGAATTCATTTGTGAAGTAGTCCCATCTATTGCTCTCATCATAATCTGCCACAAGGATATTGCAACCACGCCTCATCAGTGGCTGACTCCGTAGCTGTAGAGCGATGTGCTTTTCTTTCTCGACGTATACTAGCAGAGTTGGAGAGAAATTAGTGATCAGCTCAGTTCAGTTAATCTGATTTCAGTTGAAGCAGCTGGCTAAAACCGGGTCTATCACAGCCTTGCAATTTGCTTGTACAGCTTATGCACTTCAATTACGTGTTTTAGTTGCATTCCGTCGAAAAAGCAACTGTTCTATCGCAGCTCCTATTTTCTGGCTACCCAATCTTAACAACATAAAAGCGTATATAAAGCCCCCCGTCCACTGCTGCCCTACTTCTTGCCGACCCCACCACTCACCTTCCTCACACATTTCTCTCATCTTCAACTTCTCTACTCACCCTATCTTCCGAAAATGAAGTCCGCTATCGCCTTCCTGTTCGCTCTTCTGTTCGCCTCTTCCGTCCTCGCCATGGATATGGATGACTCCGTCCGTTCCGATCCCGGCACTGTTATCACCAGGGGCCCGTGCGGTGGTAGAGGGCGCGCTAATCGCATGTGCAGGGACATGCGCCCCGACTTTGAGCCCGAGGGTATCTGCCGCGTTCAGGGATGCCGCACTGGAGGCACCCGCCGTGGATTCCGCTGCGTCTGCCGCCCGTAATAACTCTCAGATTAGAAGAGGAATAATTTGGTGGACTTCAGGTTTGGACGCTCCGTGGTGTGCCCCTTAGTGGTTCAACATGAAGGAATGATGAAGCAATAGCAGCTTTGCCTACTACCAATAAACACGGGTTTGAAGAACACCTTGGTTTCTGTGCTTGGTTTTCTATTCCTCCCTTTCTATGCTTGTGCAGTCAGCTTGCATTTCCCTTCTTGGAGCGACGTATCAGTTTCCCTTTCATCAGTTCCAACCACACAGTTTGTATACTTCACTGGGGAAGCAGACCTCAAATTGCTGTGCCTAAAAAATGATTTTTATAATCACATGATTATCGTTGTTCAGCCGAAAGCAAGTTTTAAAGCGATGCATAAAGTTTTGTGTGTATGCAGGTGAGCTAGTTGGATAATTTGCAGGCAGGTTCTTGTTCCTGACAATTAATTGAAAATTCATGTGACATGTGCCTTGTCCCAATTTCTGTTGAAGTTGTGTATTGTACTTTGTTAGAGTTGCCACACGAAAACCGTTATTATGTTGCATTGCATGTGCAGATGAAGTTTCAGTCCGTTCCAGATCGTGTGACGTAGTCAAGCTCAATTCCTCTGAATTGAGGAATTCAGTACTGTACCATGTTTGATGCGGGCCATCGACTATGGGTTGGATTGTACCGAAACTACTCTACCTTGCGTGTCACTACAGTAGACTTCTTACGCACCACTTGATCCTATCTTAGAACTAGAGCAGAAGGGTTGAGATGTAAAATTGTCCCCTCAACATTTTCTAACACTGCACCACGACAGTGGAAAGTTCATGAGCAGTTACTAACAAGCTCTCCAGCTCACCGTACAATCTACAGCACTGTCTATCAATCGGTCCTTTGCACACAAAGGTTGCGGGTCGGATGTTTTACCTTCCAATACTCAATATATTGTACTGTTGATGTCCTCCATCACTTAACCGGTATCACAGAAAAATGGTCAAATGAAAATACCAAGCAGTGTACATTTGGGAAATTATGAAATAATCAGGAACGCGGATGGACATGCAACGCCTTTCAAGTATCTACTTGCTCTATATTTGAGAGAGGTTCAAAACACTGGCTTGCTTGACGTGCAAGGAGTCTCAGCAGCAGAGCAGCAAAAGCCGTTGAAGGGGTTTGGATTTTTCCTAACCGGGCAAGCGAAATATTTCCACAGGTGCTCGGCATGTGCGAACGTGACACAGGGCCAAGGACAATTGCATCTCCATAAATACTGTTCCATTATCTAGACATGGGAAGGTTCTTATATGTTGATTATCAGGATGTGGAGTTTCTCTGTACAACGAATCCATGTTATTTTGTATCCGTGGCACTACCCTAGAAACAGCGAGCGTTGCCGTGTGGATCATGTAACGATTATTAGATGAACCGAGATCTCTGATACAATGGAGCTACTTCTTGCAAATAATGCATGTTCTGGATTATTCGTCTGATCACATGCCTTGCGAGCGTACTAAACCACACGATTTTTTATTTGCTTACGCAAAGCACCTTCCGTCCAGCCGCTACCGCATAATACTAGTGGTTTGTACTGGTAAAAACTCTCTACGTAGCATATTAGGGTCTTCAGCTATAGGCGCTACAAAACACAAATAGTTTCACCGCACATTGTCGATTAGATTCTTGATATCATGTCATACTGTCTTTAACTCGATACCGTACTGTTTCCTGCTACTACTCAACGTGTCGAACGCACGTGTCATATGAAAGCGAGTTACAAAGAAGGGATTTTCGGAAATTTGCTGTTTCAGATTTCTCTATAGTCCAAAGCAGTTATGGATATGGCTGGACACAAGGACGCCAGTCTCCTGGAAAGTACATTGTCGAGAGATGTGGTGGCTCTCTGTCCTTGTCAAGGGAGAATCTCGCTTAACGACCAGGAAGGGAACGTGTGAAAGCATTGCGTTGTGTGCAGCGCGTCGATGAAGAAAAGTTCTGAGGCAGCTGAGGCGAGCAACTAATACCCGCGCGATATGTAATGACAGAACAAGAAGCATTCCGACATCCGCTCTAGAAAATATTGGCTGAAGAGCGAAAGCGCTCTTCTAAAATTAGAGCAGACTAATATACGACGTATGTAGTCTGCTTCAAAGGCTCTTACAACGAAGATGACAATCACCAAGTACTTGACTACAGTAACCCTCAAAGTCTTGTGAGGTTGAAACTATAATCGATCGAGCCATTCATACCCAGGAACAAAGCGCTTTCTGTACACGTTGAAATGATTCGGTGGGTATCGCACCTGTCGCGGTCAATCAACTCGGAAGTAAACCCATGTTTGCTCGAACGAGTCGCGGCAGGCTTCTGCATTGCAAAGTTTCTCACTGCTATGCTATCTCAACACCAGCTTGTACCAGCCTAAAGGACCCAGTTGTTCTGCCACACAAACACCATTCGGTGGAGTTGCGTTCCAATACTTTCAGTCGCTTTTCCGGATAGAAAGAATCAGGCAACCGCGCGTGCAGTGATTTCTTTGCTGTTAGCTCGGCATGCATACACCATGTCATTGGTAGCGCAGGCGAGCTGGGGGCAGGGGAAAGAGTGATATTGTTTCAGGTGGTGGACACTGAATCAGCACAGCGCGGCACGGTGCCGATTGGCCTCCACTTGACGCGAGACTTGGATAGTCTAGATAAAACACATTAATTGGCATACAATTTAGATAATTACTATCTTAAATTTCATTAATCACAGTGTGATGCAAGATCGATGCCTAGGTTTACTCGGGACGCGTGCCTATCTACTGTACCTTATGTAGGGATGCTACAGTATGATCCGTGAGCACGGGTAACATGCAGCGGGTAACAGCTCATACGCCCCATACCAGCGGGCCACTGCCAAAAATTAAAATTGCGTGAATCTGCAAACTATTTAAAACATTGTTTAATACATTATTCAAAAATATTAGTATTCATGAAGAATTGAACTCGCGACCAAGTGAAAAGGGTGGCAAGGAGAACCAGTCGGGCGAGATGGAGCGGGCGATGGAGCGGGCGTTGGCCGCGAGCGGGAAGTGCAGCGGGTTGGAGAAGGTCGATAGGAGGGCCGGGTCGTGGCGGAGCAGGGTGGCAGGGGAGACGTAGAAGAGCCCGTCGTCGTAGGTGCGCGAGAGCCCGTCCCAGTGGCGCATGAGGAAGTGCAAGACGCAGAGCTGCGTGGCGGTCGGGGTGGTCTTGGGGACGGCGGTGAGCGTGACGATGTCGCTGACGGTGTGAGGTGAGGCGACGGGTGTTTTCGCGGACGGGAGGCAGCGCAGGACTCAGCGGTTGCTGTAGAAGTTTCGTGCCGTGGACATGGCGTAGATGTAGAGGGGCGTAGCGGCGCGGCGCTTGCAGCGTGGCCGCATGAATGTCCGCCGGACGGTGTCGCATGCGCTTTTATTGGGCTTTTATTTGCCTACCCTGTGGGCTCCTATCGCTCTTTTTTTACCCTGCATCCGAACTACATCCGGCCCGGTGACCCAGGCCAGATTTGCACAACTTGTTTCACATCCGGCGCGTCGTGCCACAGCGGGTAACATGGGGGGTATTCGGGCGAGCGGCAAAATCAAGCAACCTCGAGCGATTTGGCACCACAGCGCTGCCAGCATAGCCACGTGTGCTCAATTTGGCCCGTTGCGCGGCCCTGGGTGCGCGCCTGTTACCCGGCGGCTGCGGCGGCGATTGTTGTTACCCGGACCGAGGATGCTATGATCCGTGAGCACGGGTAACATGCAGCGGGTAACAGCTCATACACCCCATACAACGGGCCACTGCCAAAAATTAAAAATGCGCGAATGTACAAATTATTAGTTTGACATTCATGAATCTACACATTATTTAAAACAATTTTTAACACATTATTTTAAAACATATTGTTTAACAATATGAAAAGGGTAGCAGGGGAGTGGTACCGAAGCACACCACCCCTGCTGAAACCCCTTCTCCATCGCCCCGCCTTTGCGTGCGCACGACTACCGACCTTTCTGGCGGTGGCCAGAAGTAAATTTCCAACCAATTTATACCCGACGATCTCGTGCTACAGTACCGCCCCCCAAAAAATAAAACGGATCCACACACACACACACACACACACACTTGGCGACGGCGAAGTCGTCATCCCCTCGCCCGCCGCACCCGCCGCTCTTTCTCGCGCTCCACGCCGTCTTCTGCGCCTCCCGCACCTTCTTCCTCTCGCGGCTCCGCCTCCCGCTCACCTGGTTCCGCGCTCGCCCCCCGCACCGCCACGCGCGCCGCCATCGCCGCCTTCGCCGCCGCCTCACACACACACACACATAACGAAGAATAAGACAACGTCATTTTCAGCTGCAGGCGAAAGTGGTCGCACCATGCCCGATCGGCGCAAGCAACTCAAGCGCGACCAGCGGCAACGGAGGCCCTCCACTGCCCCCGCACGCGTGTCCAACCCCGCTTTCTCGCCCCTTCCCACCCCGCCTGCTCCTTCTTCCTTCTCCGCTCGTCTCCCTGCACCTCCCGCTCCACTGTCGCCGCTGCCATCCCCTGCTCTCTCCGCTACCTCTCCTGTCTTCGTCGCCCCTTGCCCCCTCGTCCTGCCCGGTGTACCAGCCCGCCCCTCCGTGCCCTGCGACTTATTGAAAGCGTGAAATGGGAAGCTTCTGTGGAAGGCAGCTCAAACTGCTTCTCCAAGATGTAGTATCTACTCAATACCCTCGAAAAACTTATGTCCAGAATGGTGGTCCGTATGGGCTGTCACATGGAGCCCTTTGACTGCGTCGAGGGGTGTATTTGTGAGAGTTTACCACGCCAGGAGGGTCGACAAGTGAGGGCCAGATATCAACGAGAACAGCAAAACGCCGAGTACCCCCGACCTCTGTTTGTGAACTCTATTCTACATGAGTGAAAACGCTTTGACAATGAGTGAAATCCGTGAGTGGCTGTGAACGTAGGCCTCCCGGTCGCTTTGCCCACAAGTTAATGTCTCTGTTTCAGGCCAGTAGGCTTCAAGACTGAGGAAAAGAAAATTGAACCATTTTGCCGCATGAGTGACGTTTATCCTCTCACTAATGACAATCGTCACGGGCTTCTAGCTAGAGTGGTGACACACCTTGAACAAATTGCGCTGTAGTGAGACCTCGCCGCCTTCCTTTCCCTTGCCGTGCGGCTCGTCCCGCTCCTTCCCGCCTTGCTTCCCCCCTTCCGCGCCTGCGCGCCTCTTCCTCACCAAGCCCCCAATGCCCTGCGCAAACCCAATGCGCTCCCCGCAGCCTCCACACTCAGTAAGAATCCCAACGCTGCTAGGGCATCTTATGAATCTCCCCTGCAATGAAGGCGGGGCTGCCGACGACCCACCTCCCTCACCCATCGCGTCCTCCGACCGTCCAACTTTCCCGTCTCCATCCGCCCAAATACACGGCTCAGATGCCGAAACGAGGCCTCCCCCTTCACCCGCTGACTTCCTAAGCTGCCAACCGGCCTCCCAGACACTGATAGCCTTCTCTGCTTCTTCCGCGCGCCCACTTTCCTTCTCCGCAGAGCTCACCGCCCTCGCGGCAACTCTGATTCATCACAGTGCGCCGAGCCGACCAACTCAATCCTCCGTCGACAGTCTTCCGCGCTCGACCCTGTCCCCTAGCACGCAATAGCCACTTTACTGTATTAACGTATTGTAAAACTAAGTATCAAATGCAAGTAAAACCCAGCTTGTCGTATGGATTCTCATTAATCTTGTCGTCGATACCAAGATATTTGATCATCTCTTGAAGGTCTGTCCATCCAAACTGCATCATGATGTCCCGCAGGCCCCACCCAAGAACGTAGTGATGGTACTGGGCGCCTCCGCGACGGGCTGAATGCTCTGTTAGCCGACCCGCTGTTCCAATTCTATTGCTCATGTAGGACAGAGTCTCTCTATAAGTAGAATGGGACATGCGCACTCCTTCACGCAAAGCGCCGCCTTGAAATGCAGGAAACAGGGGACCCCTTCCAATCTGGAGCACCATTAACACAGCAAGCCTGTAGAGCACTGACCGCCCCGCGTAATCGCGGTGCTGTACTGTAGCACACGCGGAATGCCTCAATATCATAAGTGAGGTATGTACCACGTGTAACCGTGTATCCAAACCCCCGCTCGTGTCCGGGTGTAAGCTCCATGGAGCCCTGTCGAAATACTGACAGTTCTATCCACGTGTACCCGTGTTGTTCCTCACGTTAATCGTGTCATTCCCCACGTGTAGTGGTTGTCATACCTCCCCAAGAGGAGTTTCTCCGGCCATCGCCGCCGTCGTCCAATTTAGTAATTTTAGTTTAATTAATTATCGCTCGGACGCCGCCTAGTATATAGCCGACGTCCGACCCTAAGTAAATCCTCACGAAGCTTTGGGTCTACAACTCGGGTTTCTGGAAAGGAGTCGTAGCCTCGCGTCGGTCCCCGTCCCACGACGGTACCCTGCGAGCCATCTACGTCCCGATTCCCTCCTGTCTCTACCGCGCGCGTCGTCCCGCTACGCCCGGCTCTCCGCGCGACAGCTGTCCCTACCGCTCCGCCCCTCCTGGGCTCTGTTTTGCCTCTTTTTCCCTTACTTTCCCTACCGCGCTTCGCGCCCGGCCCCGTACCGGTCCTTTACGGGTGGTCTCCCGATAACCCCCTACACGCGCCCCCCGAACGCGCGCGCTCTGCCAGAGGGGGATCCCACCCTTCCTCCTCAGTGCACGACAAAGCCACCGATGCAGGGAATGCAGAGGACATATAGACACATGTACGCCCCTGGAGAACTTGTAGTACCTTGTACCAGTACCCGTTTTTGTGAAGGGCAACACACCGAATATTGGTGAGTCGAGAGCAGAACCAGGGAAGACAAGGTCTTCTAAATCAAGGTTCAGAATCTCGTCCGCTCGCGCGACGCTTCCCCATTGCATAACGTTAAGCGTGCATGCTTCAAACGCCTTGAAGTCAAATAAATCTGCCTTAGTTGGTAGCACGCCTCTCAAAACACGAACACTGACGTCCTTTATATACATATTGTACAAACTCTGGACGTCTTCGTGCGTCTCGGCAAGGGCACGCTCGGTGATATTGACCTTCGCTCTTGCTTGATCATTCTCTAGACGCTTGACGACCTTCTTTAGCTGTGCAGCGCGGCCAGGGTTGCCTCGAAAGCGTCCCTCGCCGAGCTCAACGTAGTCGCCCTGTACATGACGGCACTCGAATCCCGGGCCGCACTCAGCGCAGTCAAGAAGGTTGAACGCTGCTGTCACGGCGCTAATTGTAGCGCCGCCAGTAGACCTGGCCTTGTTGTTGCCAAATCTCTCGTCGACGACGAATCCACAGCGGCTCATTACGAACGCAATTACCAGGCCGACTGGCGACTGCTCTCTGCTCCTCTTTCTGACAGGGTGAAAAGGTCTGAGCGGGTCGTCGATCGGCGCCTCCACCTCCCGCATGGCATCGCGGAAGGCTTTGATCGTGGTTTTGTACCGCGCCATGGAAGAGTCGGCGAGCGGCTGACGGAGCTTCGCTTGTCCGGCGGCGAGTCCTGCGTCTAGCTCGGCCCTGTCGGGCTGGTGACCCGATCGACCACGCCGGCCCCCGCAGGGTCCCCGAGTGCCACCGCCAGAGCTACCGCCGCGCATCGGATTGGGCGGAGAGGCGGGTTCTCCTGTGCGGGGGTCGAGGCCGATGGGATTGCCGACGGTGCGGGCGTCAGCAAGTGTGGCTCGCGGGACTAACGAATGGGCTGCGAGTCCTGTACCGGCAGTCGCGAGAGTGAGGACGGAATACGAGAGTACAGTATTGTATGGGGAGATCACATGCGGACTTGAGGGGAGACGTTGCTTTGTAATTAAAATTGGACCAAACAGATCATCATTGAATTGACCAGAGTGTCCATTACGTCATACTCACGCTCGTGTCCCCGGCGGACGGCAGCAACGACCTGGAGTACGGGCACCTCATGACACGCCTGGCCGTGGAGACCGTGACCGTGCGACAGGTCGAGGACGTCGTGCTGCACGTCGTGTACTCCGGCCTGGTCAGGGCTAGGATGGATCAGAGGGAGAGCCGCGTCCAGATTGTCAGCGCCGTCTGGAGAGATGTGCTGCCGCCGGGGGGGATCGCCGATATGATCGCCGTGCTCAAGGGCTGGGCGCAGCGGTCGACGGAGCTGGTGGATGAGATCGATGATAAGATTCATTACATTGCGAGTCGTACGGCGCGTGTGAAGAAGATCAAGACGGAGGCGAGCCGCAGGGGCCGCCGCATGCCGAACATGGGCATTATCCGCTGAGCCGCGTGCGAGAAGAGGGCGTCTTGTTGGTTTCATTTTATTCGCAGTCAAACTCGATTTCGTTGCCGAGCAGGACGTGCGCCGCGGACACCCCGATCGACCCCCACACAAAGTACTGGTACCATCTTGTCCGTTTGTCCTCGGCTTTGCTTTCCTCCGCCCACTTGGACGAGTCGCACGCGCCCGACTCGTCAGGCGCGGTGTCCCGCGCCTCGTCCTCGACATGTTTTCGCCGCGCCTCGAGCACGCTGTCGCCGTCCAGCTCGCCCACGAGGCGCTCGCCGTCGCGCCAGAAGTACTGCTGCTGCACGCGGCTGACAAACGAGACAACGTTTGTGGCCACCTGCGTGCTGCAGCGGGATGTACAGCAGTGGCGCGAGGAAGCCAAACGCGATCGCGTCCAGCACGGACGGCTCGTCCTGGAAAAAGAAGCGGCTGCGGTCGCCGAGCCGCGTCGACAGCGCGCCGAGCGCGATGCCCGCGGCCAGCTGCGCGCACAGCCGCTGCCGCTGGAGAAAGAGCAGCACGCGGTTGAGCGGGAACGCCGTCTCCTTGGAGAGCAGCGTGTGGTAAATGTCGGCGTAGTCCTTGTCGTTGAGGTAGAGCTCGTGCGACAACGCGGGCCCGAAGCGGGCCGTGATGAACGTGGCGAACGCGCTCGATTCGGCGATCATGAACGGGGTCAGGTGCGCGTTCGCGTCCGGCAGGGCCAGGTCGGCCGTGAGAGCGCGGCGAAGGCAACGCACCGGGATACACGCAGAACGGGATGTCCGCGAAGCGCAGCAGCGCGATCGCCTCGAGGGAGTCCGGGTCGATCGTCGGCAGGCCCCACCCGCCGGACGGCGTGTAGATGCGCGCCGTGACGCGCGAGGGACCGGGAGCGGCCGGGAGGGGACTGGGAGATGGAGAGAAGAAGGAAAAGTGAGTTGTGGTGCGGAGCGAGTGGTGGTGCGGAACGAGTGGTGTGGCGGTGGTGATGCGGCGGTGTGGCGGTGTTGTGCGTTGTGTAAATTACGGGAAATCTCGCTTCCATCCTCCATGTCAACACCATTACCCACAAGTGACCACCATCGCACTTTGATGACCGACCCCCCCCCGGATTCCTCCCACCGTCCCTCCCCTCCCGCTTCCTCTGTACCTCACCTTACTAACTCCCTCCCCCGCCCCACTCGCCCGCCCCGCCCTTAAATGCGTCCCCCATTCATGGAACCTCCCCCCTCGACATTCTCTGCAAAGTCGCCGCCACGGAGACCGCCCACCCCCGCTCTTCCGCCAATCCTCCCCTCCCCGGAACCGTCCCCTTTCGCGCCGCACCCGGCCGACCACGTTCACCACCACCACATGCACTCGCGCCCGGTCCTGCGTCTCTCCTCTTCCGCCCCCGACCCCATGCATCTCCAGCTGCCGTCTGCCCGCGTCGGCGGCGCCTCGGCACCCGCGACCAGCCCCCGCCCACCCGCTCCTGCTGCAGCGCAACGCCTCCGCCCCAGTCCTCGGCGGCGACACCCACCCACACTCGTGTCACTCCTCCTCCCCCGCCACCCATATCCGCCCCCACGGTCTCATGCCTGCCGACGAGCCCCAGCCGCACCCCTTCCCCGCCCGCCGACTTCCACCGTACCCATTCCGCCCCGCCTCCCGTCACGCTTCACCCCCATTCCTGCGCTCCATGTCTCTCATATGCCTTCCTCTGCCCCGCCGTCGTACCCCGTCGCTCAGGGGCTCCGGCTCCCTCACAAAGGCCAAGATAAGGAGGATGAACCCACCCTGCCCCAGGGGCAGGGTTCGCAACCCGCGCGCCGCAACCCGCGCGCCGTGTACGCCACATGCCGCTCGTTCTCGCAACGCCCTGCCTCCTCAGTAGCGCCACCGCCATCACACACGCAACAGCAACACGCCCCCCGCCAGGTCGCCCCCGAATTCTCCCCCCCCCATTTCCGACGCAGTCACGCTCCTCACTCGACTTGTCCTTCCCGTCACACCACCCAATTCCCACTCCTAACCCTTCCTCCCCCTCCCACCACGCCCTCTCCGCCTCAAAAAGCAGCACCCCCTGCCCGCCGATCTCCTGCCCCACCCCTCCCCTCCGTCACCATGCCAGATGGCAACATATGTTGCCATGGAGGATATCCTCCACCGCCCCGCTGTCTCAGCCCCCGCCGACCCCCGCGCCCAAGCACGTCTCGAAGCCGTACTGGCAGCTGCATGTGTCGGGGTGCGAGAAAATTCTGCGCGAGCACCCGTCCGTGTGGAAGCTTTACGATGTGTACTGGCGCACCCAGTTCTATGCGTATGCGTGCATCCTCTGCCAGATGACCCTGGCCAACCTCTCGTGAGATCTGTTCATCGTCGCCATCGTGTGCAGCGTCTCTTTTTGGCCCTACGTCAATGCTTGCGTCCTCTGCTTCATGTACGAGGCCACGCACATGCTTGTGTTTCGCAACCCCGTCTACAACCGCCTCCTCTCCATCGCCACCAACGTCGCCATGGTCTTCTCGATCAGCGAGATCTTCCGCCAGCACCACAACAAGCACCATCGCAGCCTGGGTAACGACGAGTTTGACGTCGACGTCCCCGACTGATTTCTAAATCAGCATCGTGGGGAATAGCCCCCCGTTAAAGGCCCTCTGGCTCATGTTCAACATGATCATCCGCCCGACGCGCTCCATGATGCGCCTGCCGGTCGTCGTGGACCGCTTCCTCGTCCTCAACTGGGTCACGAGCATCACGTTTGGTTTGTCATCATTTATGTACTCGTGTTTGTACATCGCAGGACAGTTACAGATGTCATGAAGCGTTTGAAAAAATGTGTTAGGTAGGATGTGTAGTGGAGTGGATACGCAAGGCTTCATCCTCCATTAATCATTGCAGGAATTGCACTTGATAGAAGCCGCTTTCAATCTCTCTAAGACAGGGATGAGTGCTAATGTTTGGGATCTGTTCTTAAACTTGATTATACTACTCCCGTTGCCACGCGGAGCTTGCAAACTCTTGAGGTACGCCCGTGACTTTGTGACAGCAGCCTTGCGCCCGCCTTTTTCTTGTAAGGACATCACGGCACTCTCGTATTCCTGTAGTCCACGCTCGATGCCATCGCGTTCATCGCCGAACTCAAACACATGTTCGCAAAAGGCTTCAGTTAGTGCTTTGTACTTTGAATGAGCAGTTGCCCATTTTCGCATGCCGTTTTTCTCGGAAATACTGTAGTCTATCAAAGGCTTTGCTGAGTACGAGGTCTTGTAAAAAAAGTAAGTACAACGTCGGCTAAGCACGGGATGCCAGTTGGCGCTGCGACGAGAACTGTTTCTCTGCAGCTGACGATTGCGTTGCCGAGCGTCGACTGCTGATAAGACCTCTTCCGCGATTTTTCTGCACCACTTGCAGCTGCTGCTTTGCCACCAGCCTGTCGCGCATTGTTTGGTGGGGAGATTGGGCGCTTGTCGATAACCAGCCGATCTGTAAAGTATCCACTTGCAAATAAAAATAAGAGGTCAGAACTGCAATAATCACCGCGTTGAGCTTTTGCGTTAAAATGAAAGTATTCTCCGAACGTACCTCTTGGAGCGCCAACATTAAAGAAGTTGTTGACGATCGACTGAGACGGTCCAAGACGGCAGCCTGGGCCACCCCCGCGCTCAATGTTTGAGCTCGTGTTTAGCACGGGTCTAGACATGAAACCGAATGTATTCCTAGTTGGAGGCGGCCAAATACGTCCGCCCGGAGGTTCAGCCATGAAATCTATGTCATGCTCGGCAAGAGCAGAACGGGCTGGATCTTTACGGCGGATGAGTGTTTCCAATTGGACTGCGGCCTCAATCACTGCTTCAACACGCAGCATATTACTCTGATTTCTCCTCATGCCCACGAGCTCCCTCAGGAGAGGCTGGGATCCACGGGCACTTTTCGCAATTGATGACATTGACAGCGGGGCAGGCGTCTCCATCATAGCATTCGCAACGGCCAGTGCAACTGTAGCACGCGGACGCGCCCGTCTCCCCTCCTCGACGGCTGGCGCCGCGTCCACAGGCGGTGTCATCACTCAGACTTGACGTGCCGGCACGAAGGGACGGTGTTGAGCAAGTGGTGGAGGGTAACGATGGCGGCGGCGGCGATGAAGAAGGATGACAGGAACGTGGGGTCTCTGCGGACGAGGCAGGACGCGGAGGGGATTACAGAGCAGTCGCGCGGGTGGCACGCGACTTCGGGGTTGGCGCAGGAGCGGGCGCGGTTACCGAGCAGGGCGGCGGGTTGGCAGAGTGGCGCAGGTTGAGGCCGTCGGAGTGCCAGTAAGCGAAGATGGCGTGCGAGCGGTTCGACTGGAAGACAGAGAACCAGGCAGGCGAGATGGAGCGAGCGTTGGCCGCGAGGGGGAAGTGCAGCGGGTTGGAGAAGGTCGGCTGTACGGCGCAGCGCTTGCCGTGCCGCTTGTAGGGGAATGGATGGCAGGTACTCAATTTTTGAACTTCCCGCACGGGTGGAGACTATAGTCCCCACCCGTGCGGGAAATTCAAAAATTTCTGGATGTGTTCAGAAACGGCGACCACGGCGGCGGGAGGGGAGGATGGGTAAGCGATGGGCATACACGTGCACCCCTGTTTGGTTCGCCGCTGGCGCGCCTTGTCGCGGCTCTTTCGGTCTTTTTTTGGCGTGGGGGCCCGCGCCCGCTGTTCACAGCGGGCGCGGCCGCTATCGCGGCTCACATGAGCCGCGATAGCGGCAGGGCGGGGACGCACGTTGGCGCGGGCCTATCATAACGCTTTGCTTTGTCTTTGTCGCTCTCTCTCGATGCCCGGTCCTCGCTGGCGTCCCGGAGAGAGGCGCCCCAAAACGCGCTCGCTCTCTCTCGCTGCCCTGTCCTCACTCGCGTCCCCGAGAGAGGCCCCTCAGAAGGCGGTGGACCCCGTGGAAGCCGCGCGCCCCGCCGCGCCCGCGTATGAGCACCCGCCACCCGCAAGACCCCGCCCGACAAACAGGAGCTTTGCCGCCGCAGCAGCTCGCCTGTCACCAGGCGTCGTCACCCGGCATCGTCACCCGCCGTGGCTTACACGCCTCCCGGGCAAAAGTCCACAGGGACGGTGAGTCAGAGGGTGACGCTAGCACGGGGCGGGAGGGAGAGAGAGGGCCCCGAGCACCAATGGTGGCGCCCCAACACTGATAAAATAAATCAAAATTTACTGTAGTTAGTACATCGCTGGACTACTCTTTCTGTACGCTCGTCGATTCTTCATGTCGCCATCACCACAGCCGAGAGAACTTCCCCAACAACAACAACAAAAAGGTCCCCCGCGCGCTCCCGCTTCCCGCGTCCTATCTACACGCACCCCGCTCACACCTTCAAGTACAGGTACTCATACCCGAAGCTCTGCGAGCGCTTGCCAAACCGCTTGACGACCACCGCCGCGCGCCCCTTTCCTGGCGGCGCCACGCACGTGAAGCTGCGCCCCTTTTTAAAGTTGCCCACCCCGCGGCACGGCTTCCCGCCCACCGTCGCCGTCAGCGGCCCTCGCCGATTCCACCCGGTCACCGTGATCACGTTGCCGCCGCCCTTCGGCCCGCGGAACGGGTTGACGCTCGTCACCACCAGCCGCCCGGGGTTCTTTTCGTTGGGCAGCAGCACAGCCACCTTGCCCTGGTACACGCGAGGCATCACCACCTCGCCCGTGGGCGACATCGCCGCCGTCAGCCCCGAGTGCTTGGTCAGCTCGAATACCGACCGCACCGTCCCCCGCCGGTTCAGCCGCACGCAGAACACCTGCCCGGCCCCGGACACCGCAAACTTGCTCGCGAGCAAGTCCCCCCGCATCTGCGCCCGAAACGTGTTCGCAGTGTACTCGATCAGCCCGTCCGTGCTCGACTGCAACGTCGCGATGTGCCGCTCGTATCCACGTATCTTCTTCTGCGGTGGTCGGTGCACGCACTGCTGCCAGTCAAACCGCCCACGGTTCCGGTTGGCATACCCGTGAAACCCACCGCGCCGCACCTTCTTCAGCGTGTCCGGCTCGGTAGCAACCGGCCCGGCCCCCTTGCAGCTCGTGCTCCGCGCACCAAACTTCGCGTTCGCTCCGTTATCTGTCGCGTAGATTTGCCCGTTCGAATGCGCCACTGAGCAAAACGAGTTTCGCAGTCCGGCCCCGTACACCCACACGTCTCCCCCGACCTTGCGCGCGGTCCCGGGCTTCTTGTACTGATTGCACCTAATTCTCCCGTTGAACGTTCTCTTCATGATCGGTGCTTGAAGCATCGCGCCCGAGAGCGGCGAGTCTGGCACACTTCCGAGCGGGTCACCAGGCTGGCTTACGCCCGCGTTCGTCCCTCCTCCGACCGTCACCAGCAGGTTTCCATAGTGGTCAAACGTCACTCCATTCACAGAGTGGTCATGATTGGAGACCGTTCGTCCGACACCACCCCCCCATCGTCACACCCATTAAGCCCTGCGGCCGCTGTGGCGGCAGGGGCCGCCAGCGCCGGAACCTCGGCGTCCGCCGAGGGGTGACCACAGTAGAGAAAGACTCTTGCCTATGCTATATTCCGACAACCCGGAGGGCGGGCGAGGCCACAGAGCGGCCGTCGCCGCCCACCGAATTAGTGCACCGGAGTGCCAACTGTAGTCCAGTATTCTTAGTATCCTTCCCCTCTCATACCTCAACCATCGCCACATCGACAATTCCCCTACAAGATTTACCAGTTGTAGAATGTGATCGCCCCTTTTATTTTCCTACCCTGTGAGCTCCTATCGCTCTTTTTTTACCCTGCATCCGACCTACATCCGGCCCGGTGACCAAGGCCAGATTTGCACATCCTGTTTCACATCCGGCGCGTCGTGCCACAGCGGGTAACATGGGGGGTAACATTCGGGCGAGCGGCAAAATCAAGCAACCTGGAGCGATTTGGCACCACAGCGCTGCCAGCATAGCCACGTGTGCTCAATTTGGCCCGTTGCGCGGCCCCGGGTGCGCGCCTGTTACCCGGCGGCTGCGGCGGCGATTGTTGTTACCCGGACCGAGGATGCTGCAATGCTACATGCAGCTCACCCTGAAACTTGGCATGAATGTATTGGTTGAAAAATTATTGGAAATAGGGGATTAGGGGATTTAGGGATTAGGGGATTTAGGGGACTTAGGGATTAAGGATTAGGGGTTTAGAGCATCTGTACCGCATGACTGTATTTGCTTCTCTAATCAAAAATATCTCGCAAAGTGCTTAATTTTTATTGGGTAACTCTATTGCTCTATTGATGAATAGATTTTCTAGAATAGAGCGGCGGCGCAACTTTACTGCGCAGAACATATCCTTTCATCACCGCTGCGCTCATGCCGTTCAACCCTTTTTATTACCATAGCAACTTCTCGCAACTACGACTCCCCTCCGCCGACTTTTTCTCCTGACTCCAGTGACGACGAGTACCTGTCCTACCTCGTCGCCTCTGGGACGCTGCCTGGTTTTCCAGGTACAATTCCTTCTCTCATTAGACTTGGATCAAGGAGCGGGAAAAGAGGAAATCTCAACCGCGACTTCGATGCGGCACTCAACCGCCTCAAGCGATCGGGTCTTCGGACGCCGCAATCCATGCACGAGCGAGAACACAATTCTCCTCCGCATCCCAGTTCTTTCCGCGCCCCATACCGGACAGAGCAGGCAGAGCAGAGCAAAGGCACCGGAGAGAGGGGAACGTTGTGCGACGATGCCATTTGGGGGTGTTTGGGTTTGCATTGAAGTTCAATTTCCCGGGTATACTCGTCTGGTAAGCACAGCTTCGCCGGTAGCCAATCCGGAGGCCTTTCGTGTCACCTCTATTCAATAGATTAGAGCACGATCTGGGTCTAATGGGGGGTCGGATAGACCCAGATCAAGCTCTAATCTATTGAGAAATCTATTCGAATAAATTAGAAACATGCGGTAGAGTGTCGTTTTTTTTGCGGCTGGAAATTTGGCATTAGATTAGAGAATAGACTCGCGGTAGAGATGCTCTTAGGGGGTTATTAGGAGTAAAAAAAATTTTACTCCCGTTCAACCAATCCATTCATGCCAACTGTCAGGGTGCTTGCGTGCTAGCACACCGTTCTCTTCGTTAGGAACGGCCCTCAGAAGACGCACGGCCGAAGCGCACGGGCCTGGCCTGGACGTGGGGACAGCGCGTCCCGATTGCGTGGCGTGCCGCGCAACTCGCGCTACCCGCCGCCCGCACCTCAGCAATTGCAACCGATCGCGCTCTGCTCCGTGGAGACCGCGGTTGCGCGCGGCGGACGGCGGCCCTTGTAAGCTGGAATGAGTCTTGTATCTGCAGCACTCGCGCGGGGGAGGCTGCGCCGCGCAACAGGTGGCCGCGCGCACGTGTTGATCGCGCGCCCCCGCCGGGCGGCCGCACACCCCGTCTTCTTGGCTGATGGCCGAGAGGGCTTCACAGGAGCCATTCGTTCCATGCAGCGGCCACTTTACTCGGCGGCGAAACGCACGGCAAACGCCGCCATACTTCCTACCTGGGGCGACTCTCACTCCACGTTGAAGGCTTGTAGCACGTGGTCAGGGCCCCCCTCCCCACTTTCCCGGCCGAGTGCGCATCGGAGGGGGTTGGGCGATCGGTTTCCGGCTGGGCGAGGGGCCGGTGCGTTGCAGGCGGGCACTGCAGAGATGTGCGGGGCGCACCCTGACGCCCCTGCGCGGCAAGTGTACAGTGTGGGCCTCCCCCCGCGCGTGATGGATGCTGTTTGGCGGGGAGAAGTGGGCCGGAGAAGTGGGCCGGCGCGGGCAGGTCTCGTGGTGATGGGATTAATTTGACGTGTGAAGTTGGCACGTCGGATTAATGGCACCTCTTGGCACTGTGAGGAAGATGCACGGTAGGTGTTTCCGGTTGCGTGACGAAAGGGGGGAATGCATGCGAATGCGGGTCTGAAGGCGTTCTTCGTAGCTGACACGAATCAGCAAAGGTGGAGGGGGGTTGCTCCCTCCCGGCAACAATGACGGGCAGCAGGGACATGGGCACGTGTCAGCGTTTACTTGGATAGCGGATGAAGGCATTGAGCGTCAACGGATGGACAAGGAAACGGTAAATTAGTGAAAAGATCATCAGGTCTGTTGTACCCTAAGGGTATACGACGGCGGCACACTGCAATCGGTGCCGTTTCCCGGCACCAACGGCCTCACCAACGGCCGGTGCAATTCCCGCCGCCACGTCAGCTCATGAGGCACTTTGCAAACCTGATCCGGATCCCAGTCCCAATCCGCATCTGGATCCCGATCACTTGCGCACCCACACCGCGTCATACTCCGCGCCGACCCGGTCCGTCGGGTTCTGCAGCTCGAAGCCGACCGAGCGCATGTACGGCACCCAGTCCCTCCGCAGCTCATTGCGCACGCCCTTGTACCTCGTCTCCGCGACGCCGGGCAGGTAAGTCTCGGCCACAATCTTGCCCACCCTACGCAGCGTCTGCCTGCTGGCCCCCTTGACGATCTCCAAGTCGAACCCCTGCGCGTCGATCTTGAGCAGCTCGACCTCCACGCGCCGCGGCACGCCGCGCAGCACGGCCTCCAGCGAGAGCACGGGCACG
Organism: Chondrus crispus; assembly: GCF_000350225.1. NCBI lineage: Eukaryota > Rhodophyta > Florideophyceae > Gigartinales > Gigartinaceae > Chondrus > Chondrus crispus. The sequence goes on from NW_005179329.1 coordinate 64,201, forward strand.
AAGTCCACGCCGCCCTTCCCGGGGCCGAAGCGCGCCTCGGGGCCGTTCCGCGC
>NW_005179330.1:0-15147 GCF_000350225.1 Chondrus crispus
ACACTACACCATTCTTTCGCAGAGTTGTTTTAATCATCTACGGTATACTTGTAGTGCAGCACGCGGTAGGATATATGGCAAAAAAAAAGAATCTTGGCGTTGCAGTTACCCTTCTGGGTACCTGTACCCTTACTCCTTTCGGCTGCATGGCTTCTTTTAGGGCAACAGCCAAACAGCCCATGCAAGCATCCTTCTGCACATACACATCACGTCAGATGCCACATCACCTAGTAGATCGGTTACTTCGGGAACAAGCATGTGTCACAATTTCTTCACTTGTACAGTATACTTCTGTGCACTGTACCGCGCCATACCACGACCCACACTGGCCCTCCATGACCATGGCAGGGGCCGGAGGGAGGGAGAAGCCGGAAATAAACGGGATGGAAGGTTAAGTGTTGGAGAATGTGGTACAATTATACTTGAATTCACCCACTTGGATATGAAAAATGTGGCATGTGCAGTATTTACTGGAAATGAGGTAAGGGGACCGAGGTAAGGGGACCGCTGGCTCCCTTAATGCCAATCTGTTGAGGGTGATGGAGGGAAGATGAGGAGGGAATGTAGGGAGGGAGATTTTCTGCCGCGTCACGCAGATTTGGACTGTTGTTTTGTGGCGTATACGAGCCCTATACGAGGAAGGTCAAGGTCACTGTGACGGACGTTGGTCCCTCTTCGGGAGAAGTGCGTCTGTAATCAAATGTGACGACCGAGTTCAATCAGTCTTGTCAGCTTGGACGGCATCGATTGATCAGATCATCAATCACCACAATCACCACAATCACCACAATCACCACAATAATTTCTTCCAGACGGTGTGCCACACGCTCGTCTCGTCATGTCTCGGTGCCTCATACCTGGAGTTACACGTGCCGACAGGGCACACACAACCGTTCCACTTTCCGTGATGAAACGCACCCTCAAAACAAATTGAAAATCCACATATGCGACTCGATTCCTCGGGGTCATTCCTCGATTTCCTGCGCAGCGAGTTGCGGGGCAATACTTTGAAATTTTCAATTTATACCCCGGCGCCGTGGTCTGTGGCTATAAGCACTTTTGGCTGTAAACGATCTCGAGATAAATACAATCCGAAACAGAGATCATTAAACTTTTTTAACTACAGTACAAAAGAGTAAACCATCAAAGCAACTTGCTAGGCGACTCAGTCAACAAACAGCGACGTCACCAAAAAAAAATCCCTCAACGTTGCGAAGGACCGCACCAAAAACCAAAAACAAACATTTCATGCGTTGCTGTGTTGATCAAAACGCTCCAATACTCCAATGCGATCCATTTGGGATGAGTCATCTCTCTTTCCACCACCAACACATGAGACCGCATCTCACAGTGAAACATCACACCCAACCTTAATTGAAGAAAACCCCTCAAACACACCTCCGCCTTTAAACCTCGTTAACTTACTTTTCACCTTGCCGTCACTTAAAGTTATGTCCCTCCCCCAACCACCACCAACCACAACCAACCACAACCAACCACCCCCCGCCCGCCCTTCTCACCCGCGCCTCTCTCGCCATCAGAAAGCGCACGAGAGAGGGCATCGGGACAACCCCGGCGATACAAGTGAAATACAGTACCCTTGGGTACAGTATACTGTACCCTTGGTACGACTCGGTCAAACGCCTATCAATGCTTCGCTCTGCACTCCGAGGCTCACCACTCCATGCACCCGCCCGACTCACAGTAAGATACCCTTCTGAGTGGTGAACCTTTTTACGTTCGTTCGCCCACTGCCATTTGTTTCATGCGCTTCATTCATTCCGCCGTCAATCCACCCTCGAGGCCGTGCAGCCACAACTAGATGATCTGGTCTAGATCCACTCTCCCGCCGCCCGATCCTCACACTCTCCTGCCCCCCGCGTACGGCCATCGTTAACGAGTCCGTCAGTTGTGTCGGCCATTGCCTTCGTGGAAGGGAGCCGTCCTCCGCGACGCCAAGCTGACGGAAGACGTATGGGAGTGAACGGGAAAAGGGAGGCAGTAAGGGCACGGGCGCATGTGTTGTAACGTCAAGCTGCTCCGTATGCAGCGCAGTTCCTCCCTTCCAGCTTTCGCGCTCGTGAGCGCGCCAGCTGTTCCATTCCGACGGTTATGTTTTTCTTGCATCCTGATTAGATCCTTCCCTCGACTTTGCTTGCGGCAACCGCTGTTCATGTACAATGTGCACTATATTTCATGTGTATGCTGACTGTGATTTATCTGTTGTCTGCCCTTCCGCTGTGTCTTGTATGATGCCTCCCTTGTTACCCAGAATTGTTATTATCCCCCTTTATTAATCCTCGTGAATCCGCTACATCCTTCATCCTCTCTTTTTACCCCCTACAATACTAGCTTTCGACCGCAGAAATCCACAGTTTGTTTTTATTATTGTACAGCACGTTGTACGGCTCATATGCGGACGAAGCTCAAACCCCATCCATCAATCCCTCCTTCCTCCCTCTTGCAATCACTTGATCTCCCTTTCGCTCAGTCCGACATACAGTCTATATCTCACCTCCGCAAACCCCGGCAGTATGCCACAAGGATTGGTGCTTGTTTAAACGATTTCCAACGAACAACATCCGTTTCACGTGCTGCACTGACGAAACCCCTTTGTCAATCCTACGCATTTATGCCATGCCCCCCTACAAGTACAAGCTGCGCGACACAACTTGTCCATCAACCAAGTTCATCGTATTGTCAGACTTGCGTCTCAGACCAGCACAAGAGTTACAAATATAAACTTTACGCCCCAAAAAACGACGAAGAAAACGCCGCAATAAAACATTAATCTTCCCCTCCAGCCTCGAGACGCAAAATCTCACAACAACAAGAGAGAAACGCTCCTCATCCAAATTAAATTTTCTCTACCTGCCTTACTTTTTTCGTGTCGTCGACAAGGAATATGTCATGTGTGCAATGAAATTGCAGTCTTGTTGTATCACCAAAGACGTGGCAAACCTTTTTTGGTTAAAAAGTAACAGCGCGATCAAAATGTTGTCTCGAGTTCGGCGTAAGGTAAGGCTTCGCGTTTATACCCAGTCTCCACCCCCTTCGCAGAACCGTACAAACACAAACAGCACCCCACAATTCGCAACTTGTCAAAAAAAAAATTGACACGTCAAATCGCAGATTCCGGATGCAAGAAATGATATTCCCTCCGAAATCGCTGCATCCCATTGATCACGTCTATCGCTCATATCTGTGTGTACGGAACTCTGCTACTGTACTGGACTGTATGCAGTGCCTACTAGACTGGCAGCGTCATTCGTGCACATCACGCTCAGCCGTTCCGTCGAGCCGCTTACGGCCACTGCATGGAGACGCCCGACAGTCTACATTACGAGAAGATCAACAAACCGCACTTCACAGTACGATGTACCGTACAGCACTGAACGATGCACGGACGATGATCAATAGTCCACAGTACACGCCACTCCGGAATATGGCACGCCATTCCTCGGTTCAAGTCCCTACCAGTGTTTCGGTGATCATCTTGGGATGATCCCTTTCAAGGAAACACCTCACAAGGATACAACTGTGCGAAAGTTCTGTTTTGCCTTGTGTGATGTTGAAGGCAGCAGCGCAGGAGTATTTCACACAAATTCTACGTCTCGCGAACATGCTACGGTAATAGTTCACTTGTCCATTGCACAAGGAAGCAGTCTGGTCTGGGAATATTTAATTTGATAAGGCATGAATCTCCCGTCCTCATTCTCTTGCCAAACAGTTCACTTGGAATTACTCTGATACCGTATACTGCTCAAGGGCCAGCCGCATGTCTCTGGACTACGCGTTTCTTCCCGACCTGCCACCGTAGTACAGTGACCTCTTACACTCCCTACAAAAGGAAAAGGGAAACACGATTATGAGAGGCAACAGCTGCTCGCAGTAGCAAAATGAGACAAACATTTCCTTTCCCTCGCGTGTCATAGTGATAAAGCATACTCACACGCGGCATATCTGTATCAGACTTACACAGGAAAACAAAAAACAATTACACGTCCCAAATCTTATGTTCGGATTTGTGACGATTTAAGCCGTCAACAACTGTGTGACGATTTCTGTGAATTTTCATGAAAGTTTTGCCCACTGGACAACCGCCGTCACAAATTGTCCCAAAAAGGCTTTAGAGACTAGATACTTTGCGAAATAAAAGTCGTGATTCGAAATCATTTTATTCGTGGGTTTACGCAAGGCAGAATCCTGCATCCTCGGTGCGGGTAACAGAGATGGGCGCCGCAGGCGCCGGGTAACAGGCGCGCAACCGGGGCCGCGCAACGGGCCAAATTGAGCACACGTGGCTATGCTGGCAGCGCTGTGGTGCCAAATCGCTCCAGGTTGCTTGATTTTGCCGCTCGCCCGAATGTTACCCCCCATGTTACCCGCTGTGGCACGACGCGCCGGATGTGAAACAGGATGTGCAAATCTGGCCTTGGTCACCGGGCCGGATGTAGGTCGGAGGCAGGGTAAAAAAAAGAGCGATAGGAGCTCACAGGGTAGGAAAATAAAAGGGGCGATCACATTCTACAACTGGTAAATCTTGTAGGGGAATTGTCGATGTGGCGATGGTTGAGGTATGAGAGGGGAAGGATACTAAGAATACTGGAATACAGTTGGCACTCCGGTGCACTAATTCGGTGGGCGGCGACGGCCGCTCTGTGGCCTCGGCCGCCCTCCGGGTTGTCGGAATATAGCATAGTCAAGAGTCTTTCTCTACTGTTCTCACCATTCGGCGGACGCCGAGGTTCCGGCGTTGGCGGCCCCTGCCGCCACAGCGGCGGCAGGGCTTAATGGATGTGACGATGGGGGGGTGGTGTCGGACGAACGGTCTCCAATCATGACAACTCTGTGAATGGAGTGACGTTTGACCACTATGGAAACCTGCTGGTGACGGTCGAAGGAGGGACGAACGCTGGCGTAAGCCAGCCTGGTGACCCGCCCGGAGGTGTGCCAGACTCGCCGCTCTCGGGCGCGATGCTTCAAGCACCGATCATGAAGAGAACGTTCAACGGGAGAATTAGGTACAACCAATACAAGAAGCCCGGGACCGCGCGCAAGGTCGGGGGAGACGTGTGGGTATACGGGGCCGGACTGCGAAACTCGTTTTGCTCAGTGACGCATTCGAACGGGCACATCTACGGGACAGATAACGGAGCGAACGCGAAGTTTGGTGCGCAGAACACGAGCTGCAATGGGGCCGGGCCGGTTGCTACCGAGCCGACACGCTGAAGAAGGTGCGGCGCGGTGGGTTTCACGGGTACGCTAACCGGAGTCGTGGGCGGTTTGACCGGCGGCAGTGCGTGCACCGACCACCGCAGAAGAAGATGCGTGGATACGAGCGGCACATCGCGACGTTGCAGTCAAGCACTGACGGGCTGATCGAGTACACTTCGAACACATTTGGGGCGCAGATGCGGGCGGACTTGCTCGCGAGCAAGTTTGCCGTGTCCGGGGCCGGGCAGGTGTTCCGCGTGCGGCTGATCCGGCGTGAGACGGTGCGGTCGGTGTTCGAGCTGACCAAGTACTCGGGGCTGACGGCGGCGATGTCGCCCACGGGCGGGGTGGTGATGCCTCGCGTGTACCAGGGCAAGGTGGCCGTGCTGCTGCCCAACGAAAAGAACCCTGGGCGGCTGGTGGTGACGAGCGTCAACCCGTCCGCGGGCCGAAGCGCGGCGGTAACGTGATCACGGTGACCGGGTGGAATGTGCGTTGGCCGCTGACGGCGACGGTGGGCGGGAAGCCGTGCCGCGTGGTGGGCAACTTTAAAAAGGGGCGCAGCTTCACATGCGTGGCGCCGTCAGGAAAGGGGCGCGCGGCGGTGGTCGTCAAGCGGTTTGGCAAGCGCTCGCAGAGCTTCGGGTATGAGTACTTATACTTGAAGGTTTGAGCGGGGTGCGTGTAGATAGCGCGCGGGAAGCGGGAGCGGGGGGGACCTTTTTGTTGTTGTTGTTGAGGAAGGTCTCTCGGCTTTGGTGATGGCGACATGAAGAATCGACGAGTGTACTGTGATAGACCAGCAAAAAAATGCGAACACGTATGGTAAACGGCTCCGGGACCGGCCTACGAACCCACCGGAGATCCGGGTTTCCAAGCACGCCGACGTCCGGCAGTCTGGGTAAAGCGGTTCTTTACCTTAGCAAAGGTTCAGATTACGTGTGTGCTTTACTTTTCTTGCTTATCGAACTCTCTGCAGAGTTCGAACGACATGGCTATTTACTCTACGGCAGGTTCCCCGGATTAGAAAGGACAGCCAGTACCATCCAGTCATATTTTCCATAATGATCGTAATTGAATATCTCGCGTCTCGGGACATACCCCATCAACGCGCCTCATGGGAGGATCGCCGTGCAACACACAGTTGCACAGGGCGATTTTTTTAGTGCAGCATTTAACACTCCCACCTTTTAAAAGGACGACTGTGAGGCCTTCTTAGCAAGGCGGATGATTCACTGCTCCAATGGGGTCAGATCAATGCCCGATGACAGTAAAATGTCAAGCGACTTGCATGGCCCCGGCTTGGTGAGGGCGTCCGCGGGATTGCTATTTCCAGAAACTAATCCCACATTTGATATTTCGTAATCGTTGTAGGCTTCACGAGCGGCAGCCACATCGATCATCAGCAGTTTTTCAGTAGTGTGCGTTGCTCTGGTGATGACATCAAACATCTGTTTCGAGTCTGTGAACATACACAGGGGGATCTTTTGGCGGTATATGGTCTCGAGATCGTGCTTGATGATGTACGCATTGTCAAACGCAGCGGAAAACGCATAAACTTCTCCAGCCATGATGGAACGCACAACGCGACGAGACTTCCGACTACTATACGCCAAGACGTGCGATTTGTTGCTGCTATCGCACAGCAAGATAATGTATCCCAGCTGCGAGGTAGAGTCGTCATTAGTCGCAAACGATGCATCAGCATATGTCCGTATGTGAAGCGATGTGCGATCCAGAGGTTGATACTGAAGTGAGAGATTAGGGCTGCTCTTAACTTTCTCGATGGCATTGTTTAGTTCCTTCACGTGCCGACGACAAAACAGTTACCTGAGCGGCTCTGTTCGTAGCACAGCAGATGTCGGGGCGGCTATGAGATAGCCATCCGACGGCGGCGCGAACCGAGCGGAAACGCTCGAAGTCTATGTCATACGGGATAGGACGAAGGGACTCTGTGTAGTCCGGCTGTCCGATTGAGAATAGGCCATTCTCCCACTTGATAGTGACCCCCACAAATTCAAAAGAATCTCAAACTAGCGGCTTCGCCTCGAACCGTTTCTTAGTGGCGACAGCGAGGTCCTTGAAATCCTTATCGCCCACGAAAAGGCAATCATCCACGTACGTTCCCCGTAGTCCTTCCGCATCCACAAGTCCTTGTTTGATGTACAAGGACGGATCACCAGCGAGGGGATCATGTGCAAAGTAGGGCGCACATGGTCAGAGAATGTTGCGTTCCAATAATCACCGGCATCACAAATTCCGTACAACGGTTTCTTTAAGCGTAGTACCTCGTTCTCAGATAGGCTGAATAATGGACGATCATCTTTGCGCGGCTTTAGATAAATTTCGCGTGACAAATTGTCTTTGGATTGCAGGTACGCCTGCGTGACGTCCAGATGAGCAGCTCGAAAGCCTCTCACAGCAGCAGTGCTTATGGCTAGCTTGGTAGAGCTTTGCCTCAGAGTAGGACTTTTGTGGACAGTAAACGGCTTCAATTTATCCTTAAATCCTTGGCCAGCAAATCGAGCTTTCGCCTTCTCCTCCGTTATTCCTTTGTTCTTAAGTGTACAAACGAAGCGACCACCAATAACGTTTGCCCCCTTCGGTATGGAAGAAGCAAGGACTTTGATCCAAGTATCTCGTGCAGACAGCCCGTTAATCTCAGTCCGCTTCGCGATCATAAACTGCTTTGAATCTAGACGGGCGTCTCCCTGTTGTAATATTTCGGTGAGGCAGATGGGTACAGAGTCTCCTCTACCTCAGCTCCGCCTTCTGTTTCCCGAGTTATATTTCCAACTCGGTCACATAAGCGGGTAAGGAATGCCTCTCCTTCGATACGACGCTCAAATGTATCCTCCATCACAGTAGGTAGCTCGGCTTGTGACGGTGGTACATATGTCAGCTCAAGATTTTCGAGGCCGGCTATGTCTGGAGACGGATTGTACTCCTTCAGTTTGTCGACTGATACCTGCTTCAGCTTCCCATGGTCATCGATCCATACTCTCTTGTTATCACCTGCAACAATTCGGAAAGGTCCCGTCTATTTGTTTACAGGGCGCTCGCGGTAGTACAGGACATCCATACCAACCCTGAGCTCATTAGTAGCGACAGCAGGCACGTTACGGCTCACAGCAGTCCGAAGCCTGGAAGAAGCAGCTAGCTTTACCATTTCATCTCGAGCTTTTTTCATTGCCTTCATTCTCTCTCGCTGGTCAGGCAGGTCCGAAAGGCCGGTGGGCATCTTAGGTACTATTCCAAAGACAAGAAGCGTGGGGGCGAGCCCTACGGGTCCTGACGTATTGTTCATGGCGTGCACGGCAACAGACAAGGCATTTTCACTATCTAAGTCGGGATGCTCAGCACAGACTTTACGATAGATAGTACGTAGGTACGAGTGGTAACGCTCACCAGACCCGAGAGCGTTATGGCTCTCTATTCCAGATGTCTTGATCTCGATTCTTGCCATGCGAAGCAGTGAATTCCACAATTAAGACACAAATTGACGACCTTGATCTGTGTGAATGGCTTTTGAATACCCGACGTACGGGTTTACCCAAGCCTTCAAGTATGCCTGCCAGACGTCTTGCGTGCGCTCGCCATCTGACAGGAAGGTTGCGGCGCTGAACATAGTGTCTTTGTCGACAATATGCAGAACAGGCTTAGAATCTAAGTACATTATGTCGATAAGCACGAGGCGATTGAAGACGATGTCCTCTTTAGGCATAGAGACTTGGAAACGTCCAGGTTGCTCAGATATGCGTTGGCAAATGTCGCACGATCGTGTGATCTCTTCAAGATTTGCAAGGGTCTGAGGTATTGCGTGGGGATCGTTCGCTCTCTTCATGAGGCTATAGACGCGCTGGGGGTTTGGGTGATAGAAGTGCTTATGAATGCGCTGAAGCTCAGCTTGAGAGTACATTGTGCCGTATTCCCATTCGTAGTAAATATGGCCGAGCTTACGTATGAGTGGTACCCTATAGCGATTCTCCTTGCACTCCAGCACATTTTCCGCACTGTTAACAACCATCTCATGCTCGTCCATGACGTCAAGTCCTATGAGAAGGTGGACATTGATGTCCACGACATCTATCGCCAAGTCAAGATTGGCATCTCCGGAAAACGGGATACGAAAGTTTGTACGGCCAAGGCTCATACGGCGCTCCGTTCCAAACTTGAATACGCGTTTTGACGCTGGACTGATCGATAGAGGTATGCCCATGAAGCGAGAGTAAGCTTCCGCTTGGGGACGACCAACTACAGACTTCTCTGCTCCTGTATCAAAGCATGCACCATGGAACTTTTCCGTAACAGTAGCAAGAATATTTGTCGTAAAAGCTACATCAAGATCCTCAACATCGTCCCCGTCACCTCCATCCTCCCCATTTGAGATGAGAGCGTCAAATAGGTGATCATCAGCAATGTCTGGTTCATCCTCTGTGTCTGGTTCACCATGGGAGCTGTCGAGTTGCTGACATTGCTCGAATAAAACGAAGTGAGCATTGCGCGTTTCCCCGGTTTTCTTCGTATAATACTCCATCTTCTTTTTCGCTGCCCTTGTGGCGTTGATTGGCTTCGTACACAGGTTGACCATGTGGTTCGGGTCGTCACAGTTGAAGCAGCCCATCACACGCAGGGGATCGAACCTATTCAAAGAAGAGGGTGAAGCACCAGGACGCTTCCATGTCTTCTGAGCGTGCTTGTTATTACTTACGTAATGACCTTGTCCTTCGTAAAGAATCCCCGGCACATTTTCCTTGTCACCACGAAGGTATTTGGTCCTCGAAGTCACATTATCGCGCATCACTGCAATTTTCGCTTCACGCTGCAAGTGTAGTGCCGCTTCGAGTTCTCTGTACAGCTCTTGAAAGCTCAAATTGTGCGTAGCAATTCGACTTAGAGGCTCAGTCGCCCAGGGGCATCCTACGGTAGCGTTGCGCCAGAACTCGAGCTTATGTGCGTCGCCTCTGTGGGATGCTGGGACTTGAGGAGACAGTTTTGTTATCAGCTTGTAAACCTTTTCCAGCGCAGACGACTCATCGTGCCCTTCACTAATATACTTGCTCAGACGAATGCCAGAGAGGTGGTTCTTAACCCGGTTTTGCCTGACGATGGAGTTGTATTCAGCTTCAATCATATTGACCGCCTGTTGAAAATGATTGGCGAAGTTGTCGACGCGGTCGAGATAGAAGCGTTTAGCATCTCCCCGTAGTAAGTTATGGAGAAACTGTAATCTCTGTCGTGGTGTCAGGTCATAGTCGCGAGATACTTGCTGGTACTCGGCGACATACTCCATCCAAGATTCGCCGATGTCTCCGGAGAATTTTGCCGTATTATCTTTGAATCGCATGGCGATGTTGTGTGCCAGTTTGTTGACATTCCCACCGTGACCTCCATTCCCTGCGGGCCCTGCAGCACGCGCATCTCCAGCCGCAGGTCCCGGTATGGCTACACGTTCGACGCGGCGCCCAGCAGCCATTATATTACGTACGATCTCCGTAGCTGCTACAATGTCCTCATTATCGACGTAAACGCTCGTAGCCAGGGCCATTAGGACGCGACGTGAAGGGTGCTGAGTGAGGTTCGCCCCGGCGGCATTGAGCCAGTCGCGGACACGCGCGTAAAGCGCAGGAAAGACACGCAGCTCCTTCGAAAATAACACGGCGGGCGGAAACAGCTCTGCGAACTCAACTCTTACTTGAGCATTTGTCATGGCGCCCTCGTGTACGCGGAGCGCAAGCTCTCGAACGGAGAGAATGAATCCTTGTATTTCCGACGCCATTCCTTCCACGTCTACATTCTCCATGAAAGGAAGAGGCCGCCGCGCGTGTACATCAGCGTTGTCAGTCATTTTTGTTGTGAGAATGCAGCGACAAAAACAAAAGCAGCCTCACCAGCAACTGAATGAATAGAGGCAACAGTAGGAATTTCACAGGGAGTGCGACAGCCACCTCGATACAAGGAGCACGAAACGTCGTTGATGCGCACCTCCCTTTTTGAGACAGATGTGAAGGACCAGCACTTTTTGGGTTGCAAACCAAGATACTTTCACTGGAGTGGTAAATCGCGAATGTGATAGACCAGCAAAAAATGCGAACACATATGGTAAACGGCTCCGGGACCGGCCTACGAACCCACCGGAGATCCGGGTTTCCAAGCACGCCGACGTCCGGCAGTCTGGGTAAAGCGGTTCTTTACCTTGGCAAAGGTTCAGATTACGTGTGTGCTTTACTTTTCTTGCTTATCGAACTCTCTGCAGAGTTCGAACGACATGGCTATTTACTGTACGGCAGGTTCCCCGGATTAGAAAGGACAGCCAGTACCATCCAGTCATATTTTCCATAATGATCGTAATTGAATATCTCGCGTCTCGGGACATACCCCATCAACGCGCCTCATGGGAGGATCGCCGTGCAACACACAGTTGCACAGGGCGAGTTTTTTAGCGCAGCATTTAACATGTACAGAAAGAGTAGTCCAGCGATGTACTAACTACTGTAAATTTTAATTTATTTTATTAGTGTTGGGGCGCCACCATTGGTGCGCGGGGCCCACTCTCTCCCTCCCGCCCCGTGCTGGCGTCACCCTCTGACTCACCGTCCCTGTGGACTTTTGCCCGGGAGGCGTGTGAGCGACGGCGGGTGACGATGCTGGGTGACGACGCCGGGTGACAGGCGAGCTACTGCGGCGGCAAAGCTCCTGTTTGTCGCGCGGGGTCTTGCCGGTGGCGGGTGCTCATACGCGGGCGCGGAGGGGGCGCGCGGCTTCCACGGGGTCCAGCGCCTTCTGAGGCGCCTCTCTCGGGGACGGGAGTGAGGAAAGGGCAGCGAGAGAGTGCGAGCGCGTTTTGGGGCGCCTCTCTCGGGGACGCGAGCGAGGACCGGGCATGGAGAGAGAGCGACAAAGACAAAGCAAAGCGTTATCATAGGCCCGCGCCAATGTGCGTCCCCGCCCCGCCGCTATCGCGGCTCAGCGGGCGCGGGCCTCCACGCCAAAAAAAAGACCGAAAGAGCCGCGACAAGGCGCGTCAGTGGCGAGCCAAACAGGGGTGCACGTGTATGCCCATCGCTTACCCATCCTCCCCTCCCGCCGCCGTGGTCGCCGTTTCTGAACACATCCAGAAATTTTTGAATTTCCCGCACGGGTGGGGACTATAGTCTCCACCCGTGCGGGAAATTCAAAAATTGAGTACTTGCCATCCATTCCCCTACAAGCGGCACGGCAAGCGCTGCGCCGTCCAGCCGAACTTCTCCAACCCGCTACACTTCCCCCTCGCGGCCAACGCCCGCTCCATCTCGCCTGCCTGGTTCTCCGTCTTCCCGTCGAACCGCTCGAACGCCATCTTCGCTTACTGGCACTCCGACGGCATCAACCTGCGCCACTGTGCCAACCCGCCGCCCTGCTCGGTATCCGCGCCCGCTCCTGCGCCAACCCCGCAGTCGCGTGCCACCCGCGCGACTGCTCTGTAATCCCCTCCGCGTCCTGCCTCGTCCGCAGAGACCCCACGTTCCTGTCACCCTTCTTCATCGCCGCCGCCGCCATCGTTGCCTTCCACCACTTGCTCAACACCGTCTCTTCGGGCCGGCACGTCAAGTCTGAGTGATGACACCGCCTATGGACGCGGCGCCAGCCGTTGAGGAGGGGACACGGGCGCGTCCGCGTGCTACAGTTGCACTGGCCGTTGCGAATACTCTGATGGAGACGCCTGCCCTGCTGTCAATGTCATCAATTGCGAAAAGTTCCCGTGGATCCCAACCTCTCCAGAGCGAGCTGGCGGGCATGAGGAGAAATCAGAGTAATATGCTGCGTGTTGAAGCAGTGATTGAGGCCGCAGTCCAATTGGAAACACTCATCCGCCGTAAAGATCCAGCCCGTTCTGCTCTTGCCGAGCATGACATAGATTTCATGGCTGAACCTCCGGGCGGACGTATTTGGCTGCCTCTAACTAGGAATACATTCGGTTTCATGTCTAGACCGGTGCTAAACACGAGCTCCAACTTTGACCACGGGGGCGGCCCAGGCCGCCGTCTAGGACCGTCTCAGTCGATCGTCAACAACTTCTTTAATGTTGGCGCTCCAAGAGGTACGTTCGGAGAATACTTTCATTTTAACGCAGAAGCTCAACGCGGTGATTATTGCAGTTCTGACCTCTTATTTTTATTTGCAAGTGGTTACTTTACAGATCGGCTGGTTATCGACAAGCGCCCAATCTCCCCACCAAACAATGCGCGACAGGCTGGTGGCAAAGCAGCAGCTGCAAGTGGTGCAGAAAAATCGCGGAAGAGGTCTTATCAGCAGTCGACGCTCGGCAACGCAATCGTAAGCTGCAGAGAAGCAGTTTTCGTCGCAGCGCCCACTGGCATCCCGTACTTAGCCGACGTTGTGCTTACTTTTTTTACAAGGCCTCGTACTCAGCGAAGCATTTGATAGACTACAGTATTTCCGAGAAAAACGGCATGCGAAAATGGGCAACTGCTCAGTCAAAGTACAAAGCACTAACTGAAGCCTTTTGCGAACATGTGTTTGAGTTCGGCGATGAACGCGATGGCATCGAGCGTAGACTACAGGAATACGAGAGTGCCGTGATGTCCTTACAAGAAAAAGGCGGGCGCAAGGCTGCTGTCACAAAGTCACGGGCGTACCTCAAGAGTTTTCAAGCTCCGCGTGGCAACGGGAGTAGTATAATCAAGTTTAAGAACAGATCCCAAACATTAGCACTCATCCCTGTCTTAGAGAGATTGAAAGCGGCTTCTATCAAGTTCAATTCCTGCAATGATTAATGGAGGATGAACCCTTGCGTATCCACTCCACTACACATCCTACCTGACACATTTTTGCAAACGCTTCATGACATCTGTAACTGTCCTGCGATGTGCAAGCACGAGTACAAAAATGATGACAAACCAAACGTGATGCACGTGACCCAGTTGAGGACGAGGAAGCGGTCCACGACGACCGGCAGGCGAATCCTGGAGCGCGTCGGGCGGATGATCATGTTGAACATGAGCCAGAGGGCCTTGCGCGGGGCGCTATTCCCCACGATGCTGATTTCGAAATCGGTCGGGGACGTCGACGTCAAACTCGTCGTTCCCCAGGCTGCGATGGTGCCTGTTGTGGTGTTGGCGGAAGATCTCGCTGATCGGGACGACCATGGCGACGTTGGTGGCGATGGAGAGGAGGCGGTTGTAGACGGGGTTGCGAAACACGAGCATGTGCGTGGCCTCGTACATGAAGCAGAGGACGCAAGCATTGACGTAGGGCCAAAAACAGACGCTGCACACGATGGCGACGATGAACTGATCGCAGGAGAGGTCGGTCAGGTCAGGGTCATCTGGCAGAGGATGCACGCATACGCATATAACTGGGTGTGCCAGTACACATCGTAAAGCTTCCACATAGACGGGTGCTCGCGCAGAATTTTCTCGCGCCGCGACACATGCAGCCGCCAGTACGGCTTCGAGACGTGCTTGGGCGCGGGGGTCGGTGGGGGTGAGACAGCGAGGCGGTGGAGGATGTTGCCATCTGGCATGGTGACGGAGGGGAGGGGTGGGGCAGGAGATCGGCGGGCAGGGGGTGCTGCTTTTTGAGGCGGAGAGGGCGGTGGTGGGAGGGGGGAGGAAGGGTTAGGAGTGGGAATTGGGTGGTGTGACGGGAAGGACAAGTCGAGTGAGGAGCGTGACTGCGTCGGAATGGGGGGGGGAATTCGGGCGCGAATGCGGCGACCTGGCGGGGGGGCGTGTTGCTGTTGCGTGCGTGATGGCGGTGGCGCTACTGGGGAGGCTGGGCGTTGCGAGAACGAGCGGCATGTGGCGGGCACGGCGCGCGGGTTGCGGGGCGCGGGTTGCGAACCCTGCCCCTGGGGCAGGGTGGGTTCATCCTCCTTATCTTGGCCTTTGTGAGGGAGCCGGAGCCCTTGAGCGACGGGGTACTACG